>NW_026623263.1:2130237-2278772 GCF_030028575.1 Malurus melanocephalus
ATCGGCGGCGGCGCAGGGGCGGGTGAGTGGTCGGTCATGGCCTCCTCGCCGGAGAGCCTCGCCGAGAGCCGAGCGGACCCGGGCGAGCAGGAGGAGGCGGCGGCGACGGCGCTGCAGGCGGAGCTGGACGCGTGCCGCGCGAAGCTGGAGCGGGCGCGGCGGCGGCTGCGGCGCTCCCAACGCCTGTACCGCCGGGAGCGGCAGAGCGGCGAGGTGCTCAGGAGGCAGGTAGGGCCCCCCACCCCGGGAACCGTGGCACCCGATCCTCCCGTCCTCTGTGGGCCGGGCGGCACGGCAGCCCCGCGGCCGCGAGCCCCCGACCGGGTGCCGAGCTCCGCTTGCCCCCTCCACCCGACGTGCCCGTTCCACCCGCAGCTCGCCGGGCTCTCCTGGCCTACGGGCGGCCAGAGCCGGTGTGAGGTATCGAGTCGGAGCGGAACTGTAACGACTTCTTTGCTACAGGGTTGGATTTGCAGTCAGAAGGAAAAATTACATATAGCAGAGGGAAGGAAGTTTATTAAACAAAGTGTGAGGTAAAAGTTTTGAATACCTCATCGCGGTATTCGGCTTCCTTATGAGGGGAGGCAGATGCCAGRCACTGATCTCTTCTCTGGCAGGACCCGAGGGAATGGCCTGGAGTTGTGTCAGGGGAGTTTTAGATTGGATAGTAGAAGAAGGTTCTTCACTGGAACAGGCTCACCAGGGAAGTGGTCACATCACCAAGCCTGAGTTCAAGAAGCTTTTGGACAGTGATCTCAGGCACATGGTGTGATTCTTACAGAAGTCCTGTGCAGGGCCAGCGGTTGGACTCGATGATCTTTGCGGGTGCCTTCCAGCTCAGGGCATTCTGCAATTTTGTGATTCATAAWAGCCACAAAGAAAGCTGGTCATTGCTTGAAATCCAACTTTACAYGATGGGCATTTAGGAATAACCTCGGTTAAGTTTCTCTGCTCCTTTGTGAGCAGAAATTATGTGTTTCTTTATGTCAACCATTTCTGTACAAAATTTTCTCATGCCAGACAAAGTCACTTGGAACACCTGTGATGCCATTGTGTTTTGTTTGACTTATGGAACGTAGAMTAGGCTGACACTCTTTTCTGAGATGCAAAGCACTAAAATGCAGTATTGTGTTCTTAACATGCAATTTTTCTTTCAGGTGGAAGAACTCACTAAAGAAATCCAGAACAGAAAGGAGAAAAATACATCTAGTGTAGAAGTACAGACAGAGGACTGTGCTGCATGGTCACAAGCAGGTAGRGGACATGGTGACTGTTTAAATGGGGATCTAGAGCAGTATCTTAGAAAATTTTGTAATGTAAAATATGTTTCAAGTCTGTATCCTTTGCTAAAAAACTCAGTAACCTGACATTATCATTCACAYTATTTCCTATTTTTTCGAGCCACTAATTCAAGATAAAAGGTAGCATGAAGTAGCAGAATTAATGCTGTTGTAATTTGTTATATAGTAATCTCATGTTACAAACATTGGTGTTTTACCATTTTTTAAGTACATTACAACAAGACACAATTTGTGCAGTAAGAGTAGAATCAATTCAAAGTAGAAGCACCACCTAGTATTTTATTTTCATTCAACTGCTTGCTTGCATAAATTTCCAGTTTAAGATTAAGCATCCTTAAACCGCATTAGTAAAATACTCCTTTGCTAATTCACGCAACTTAAAGTGTTTTTTTTGTCTCCCTGTCTCTCCCCTGCAGATTATTACTACTATGAAGGTTATTACAATCACACTGATACTCAAAATTGTGGTTCTGAGCTACCAGTGCAGCACAATAACGGGACTGAAGGCACTAAGCATAATTCCATAGAGGAATCGGAGACAGGTGTTAATATTCCACTAAGGAAGGATAGCGCCAAAGTTATTGAAGATGGAGAAGAGGAGAAATTCATCCAGAATTCACAGGTTTTTTGACTGTCTAACTGTTTTACCAGTTGTRAAATCAGTACTCTGTTAATACTCCATCTAAAATATATGCTTCTGGTYCTGATGTCTTTATACAAAATAATTTTTTGTGAAGTTCTGGTGCTGGTAATATCCTKGTATTTGAAAACTAGTTCTTTTTTGGGTGTGTTCCAAGTGTAGCATCTTCTTAGGTTTGTGTCTTGGAGTTTGAGAGTTCTTTAAAAAGTCACCTATGTCCTACATAGCCTGGAAGCAGGACSTTTTTTATCAGCAGAGTATGTCCAATATGTCCATGTTGATTTGCTTAAATAGTGCATTTTATTTTTTCATCCATCGACATAAGGAAGCAATATATAAGGTGAAGAGTGTCTTTGGTGGGGTTTATTTGTCTATTTTGTGGTGGGTTGGTTTTCTTCCCTGCTCTCCAGCCTTTTCTTAGATCATTCAACTGTGTTTGCACCTGAGCATCTAGGAACTGAAATGGAACAGAGAGCAGAAATCTGTCTTAGGAATGCTCTGAAATATGTTTACTGTGTGTATTTTAGACGTGAATCATTTTTGAGTAAAGCTTGGAAAAAATGATATATTCAGGCTGAAGTCTTGGTCTCATTGAAATCAGTAGGAGTTTATCAGTAAACTGCAGCCAGTTTTTTGCCTTCTGAAACAATCCAAGTTCACAGAGCACTTACCTTTCGTACTTTCTGTTGTCAGGCGACAGAAGAAGCTTCAGTACCAGAGGGTTCTTTGGCAGACAGCTTGAGAGCTGCTGCAGAGGCTGCTGTTTCACAAACCGGATTTATTTATGATGAAAATACAGGATTGTATTATGACCATAGCACTGGATTCTACTACAATTCAGTAAGAATGATTTCCAAAATCCTTGTCATTTTTTCTCTGTTGCAAAAGTTTTATTAGTAAAAATGAATGTGAGCAAAGGACTAAGATCCAGGCCGATTTTGTGTTTTGAAAAACAAGTTACTGAAGAATCGTGCTAGAAGTTTGTTAATTAATTTTTAAATTATTTCAGTCAAATTAAAGATAACAGGCTAAGATACAAATTTAGGTTTTAATTCAGTTCTTTTTTAAGTCTCCTAGATCTTTACATTACTGGACATTGTAGAAATTTTATGCTACAAAGCTGATCTGTAACTCTTTCAAACCTGAAAGCTTGAGCTTAAAGGTGACTTGTTTAGAAAAAGATGTATTTTTGAAGTAAGTGAGTTATTTCTCAACAGTGAAAAGCATGTTGAGCGAAAATACACAAGTGTTTGTGCTTTTACAAACTGTTATCAACCTGTTTGATGCTACAGGAAAGAAAATACTTCTTAAAAAAAAGACATTAGATAACAGATCAGAATTTTGTAGTGGTTATTTATTGTATACATTTTTCATATGGCTTTTGAGGAGGCTTTCCTTTTGTCCTATGAGGAGTGTGTGTGGATACGTACACAGATCTATAGATTAAAAAAACCGCATGAAGTACACAGCTGCTTATTTTTGGGACACTTCTGGGCTTAATTTTTAAGGTGTTAAAGGATACCATGGCTTTTGACATAGTTTGTGGATTTAGTTATACATAAATRTTTGGGTCTATAGATTACAACTGATAGTACAATTATCCAAAACAATACCTTTTCTTGGTCAGTGAGTATTCTGAATTACRGGAAATATTCTTGTATTGCTTTTACTGGTAAAGTTCTGATGATGGAGTCATCAGAGGTAGCCTCTGTGAGAGAGGCCAGAGGCTGCCTGGGCACAGCTGGTTCCACTTCAGGGCACAGCACAGTTATTAGAGAAGTTGGCAGTGCCTCTCTGAAGGCAGGGTAAGGAAAGGCATAACTCTGCACATTGGAGTCAGTATGGCGGGAGGTTAAGTGTGAAAAATAATCCTGCAAACACCAGGGGCAAAGAAGAAGGAACAGAAGGAGGTTCTCCAAGCACCAGGACAGACATTTTCCTGCAGTCTGTAGAGCAGACCATGCTGAAGCAGCTACTTACACTACAGTCTGTGGAGAATCCCACACAGATCCCACAGCTGGGGAGCTGTGGTCTGTGGACAGTTCATGCCAGATCCCAGAGCAGTTCCCCTTGGCATGAGCTGTGACCTTGAAGGCTTGAAGCAGTTCTTAAAGGTCCCATGGTGGGCAGGGAAGAAGTAGCAGCAGAGAGGGACTTTCAGTGAACTCATTTCAGCTCCCTACTCCTCTGCCTGCACCTTCCTCCACTTGTGGCAGAAGACAGAGGAACTGAGAATCAGGTGGTATAATTGAGCTTGGGAAAACAAAGAGACTGGGGACAGTGTTTTTGATTTGCCCCTTACCTTCCAGCTCTATTTTAATTATTTCCAAGTTGAATCTGGCTTACCCAGGATAGTGACTCTCTGTCTTGGCCTATGAGGTTTTCATCTTATTTTCTTCCCAGTCCTGTTGAAGGAGGGGGATTGACAAGCRTGGTTGGATGGCCATCTGGTAACCATCCAGGATCAAGACACCACAGCTCTTTCATATTATCAARCTTCAAATGGGGTTCTTTATTAATTAGATGTTTCTTTGAACCGTGTATTTATTGAAGTGATGATAACATTGTTCTTCATTTCTTCTAAAGGAAACTCAACTCTATTATGACCCAGCAACTGGAATTTATTACTACTGTGATGTGGAAAGTGGCCGATACCAGTTTCATTCACGAGTGGATCTGCAGTCTTACCAGGCCTCTGGTACTAAACACACTAAGGAGAAAAAGGGGAAAAAGAAGAGAAAAGAACCAGAGTGGGTTGCTGCAGATGAGTATAAGGTAACTTCAGAACCTACGGAAGGAAAATTCAAAATCTGTTGTGTTTTTGTCCATGATTCAATTTATAGGTTGTAGGCTTTGGTTTTATGCAGAGAATGTGTTTGAAACATATTTAAACTATATACAGCAAGTTGCTAACATTGCTAAACTGTATACAGCTATGTKCTAACACATAGTGTTCAAATAGCTTTCCTATTGAGCAATTAAGGATGAAACTTTTAACTTGGATTCCTTTGCTTTTTCAATATTATTTTATTAGTATCCAACTGTAAAGGAGTCTAAAATTAAGTGTCAGTAAGTGTTTTGATTTGCAGGCACACTCAAATGAATTCAGAGTGCTGTGTGGGCTGGATTTACATCAAAAATTCAGTGTTAGTGGCAATGTCTTGCTTTGGGAATTTTGGCTTGTGATTTGTTGTTGGTCTTTTGTTTGGCTGAGCTTTTTCAGATTCACGTTATGAACCAAAAAAATGTAGATTTTGGAAACGCACTCAAATACAGTCCTTTCTCTGTGTCTGCATTCAAGAGCTCAGTCTATTGGCATTTTACTGTATCTCCGCTATCATTTGGGATTAGTGTCTTCTCAGTTCTATTTCTTTGCATATTATGCTCTCCTGTTGATACTATACTTGGTCAAAATATTTTCGTTGTCCTTATTGTTTGGATAAGCTGTACATGTTAATAAATACCCATTGTAATTAATTTGTAATTTAACAAAATTTTTCAGAGTGCTAAGAAAGCATACCATGTGGTATACAGTGACTGCCTTGAAAAACCGTACTCGCTCCTAAACACCAAGGCAGCTGTTAAACCTTAGAAAGTGTTTGTTACCTTTATGAGCACTCTTACTGATGTTGAGTCTTATTCTGCCAAAGTGTTCATTATTTTAAGATAAGACTGAATGTATTGATTTCTTTAGTTGAAGTGCTCCTTGGTTTGCATTCTTCAAAGCTATTGCTTTAAACATTTCATTGTTTCATAATGTAGGCCTCAGACAAGCCAACTCATTGAAATCTGATAATAATTGCGTTACTGTACAGGTACCTGAACAGAAGTCAYGTAGAGTCAGTGTACAGTTAAAATGTTTTAATCACAGGTGAGATTGTCTGAAAGATTTGAAAATGGWAACTATTTACACTAAGAACAAGTGCAGTTAGGTTGAATGGATAGTGGCTGTTGACTGATTACACATTTTATAAACAAACTAATGCAGGGGTTTCTACTCATTGAGGAAAGCCACAAACCCTTCATTCAGARAGCTTGATCTGGATACTTAGCCACACTAAGTATAACGATTCTTTAGACTTGAGAGAGCTAATGCAATGGAAGTGCAGTTTTATCAGCACCCAGGCTCTGGGCCTGGTTTGTGCTAATGCTGAATTAGCATTCTGCCACTCTCAAAAGGCATTGGTCAATACAGAACATTATCCATCACGTGCCAGGAAATAATCATGAAAAGATTGCAGCAATAAGTCTTCATCATAGACCAGTTAGTAAGTCTCTAAAATTTAGTTCTGTGATGAACTGTTACCTAAACCAACAAAAGTGTTTATAAAAGTTCTAAGGCATGTGTAGCACTGACTTAGCAAGTATGTTGACTTTAAGAATCCCATCACAGTCTGCTTCTATAAACTGATTATACTAGAAATAGAGGTTTGTCTTTAGCTTCCTTTATATTGATGTTTTTATTTAGTCTTGTTAACAATCTTTTCTATGAGACTTCACAGTCACAAGGTAGGAGGTAAACATCCATTTTTTCTCATGTGTTTTATTGATGGTGAACTGATTACTTTGCTTTATTTGTGAATTAATTTGTTTCACCAACAAGGTARCAGGAAAAACATTTAAAATAAACTGTAGCAGACAGATGTTTTCCTTCTCTTAACAGGGAGTGAAGGTCAATGTCAGAGAAGTAATCCAAGACGTAAATTTTTTTTAAACAAAAACAAGGACAATACAAAGTGAAACATAAAACACTATYCATTTTAAACTTCAAAAATAAAATAATTCCTTTTTGTTAGTCTACTTCTTTTTAAATGCACTGCTGGATTTAGAAGGAAAAAAGTACCTTGCTGACATAGTTTATATAGCTGAGTTAAAAAATATTTTATTCTTGTCCTGTGGTTATTAATMCCTTAACAAAATCCATGTTACATTAATATAAAAGATAAGATTTGCTAGAATAAGAGATAATTTTCTGTTATAAAACTGAAAAACTAGTTTATAAGCTGCACAGTCAAGTGCATAGATGCATGGTATTTTTTTGGCAGTATAATTATTGTCCAGTGTAGTCTGGTATTGGCATGATAGAACAAAACTAACAAAGTTTTAAGTAGAATTTCATAGTTGAAGTGTTGTGTATTGAAATGCTTTTCCCCAAACTTAGTGCCCAGTCTTCTCCCCTTTCTTTCCCTGAACACTGTTTAAATTATCGAAGTTATTTAGTGCTTTTGAAGACTAGTATCTCTTTCCCGCTTTTCCTAGTTGGTTATTAAATTGTGCTGCTAGCCTGAAAAATGGTCCAAACATTGCCTCATTTCTTGACCAAAGTAGGTTTTACTTGTCTTTCTTTTCAACAGTACAGGTAGAAAAAAGGTTTGGTTTAATGCCTGGGCTGTGAACCACTAGTGGTGTTAAGAAAGCAGGGTCTAATTCTGGGAACATGTCATGCACCCCACAAACTTTATAATTCTTGGGTGAAGCTGATGTAAGAATATCCATATGAAGCAGGGAAGGCAGCAGTAGTTTCAGAATTTTAAAATATTTTTCTCGCTTTTTCAGTTAAAGGAATAAATGTAAAAAAATATTGATAGATATTTAGCGTTATTAAAAATTGCCAAATACAAGAAATAAGGCAATTTAGCAGGTGTTTGTGTAGATTATAAAGCATTATCTTTAAGCTATTTCTATGTCGATGGTATTGGTAGATGTTTTCTACCAAAACTACATGTGATTTTTGGGTGACTTAATTTATATCAAAGTTACTACCTTTTCTATTTGAAAAAGATTGTAACTGGAACAATCTGTTAACTTTTGGTCACAGGAGGGTTTTTTGTGGTGGTTTAGTTTCTAGCTGTGAATTTACTTAGCTATCTTACATACAGTGAGTATACTATACTACATATAGTATTTATTTGTAAGTAGAAAATTGGCAAGTGAGTTGTCCACAAATACTGTAGCATTCTTAAAAAAAAAAAAAAACAGTACAATTCTGAGAATGTAAAGGCTAAAWTTAATCTGTTGAAATATTATTGCATTTTCAGCAAGCTGAATTACTGAACAAGAAAATACTCAGAATTATCTGCTAAAATGAATGTGGTTCTTAATTGTGAGAAAACAGTGGAGGGGAACTCATGTGCTTGCTATCACTGGGAAAAGTTCTTAATTTATGCAAGAACTTTCCTTAAAATGATACTTTTTCAGTCACCAAGCTGAAACTATATTACAAAAAGTTTTCTTTATACTATGTTAGAAATAGTTTTTCTTGTGAAACGAAGTATACTCTCTCTACTTGCTTCTTTTAATAGACCATAGGGATTTTTTTTGTGCCAGGATGAATTATTGGTCACATAACAGGATTGGTGAAATACTTTGAAACTTTTAGACATATCATTTAGTTTTGATATCTTTTTGTAATAGTAGGTCAGAAAAAAGGTGGATAAAAACCACTGTATTTTCTTCTGTACAAGAGAAATCTATAAAGAAGTTTAAAAATCAAAAAAAAAGGTGGCATAAATGGGCCAGGATCCCTGGCCCAATATTGAGATCCAGGGCTTCCATACAATTTGGAGAATAGGCTGTGTGGTAGCAGTGGTTCTGCAGTTCTATTTGCTGCATTGGGACCATTGGAAATACATAGCAAAATTTAAAAGGAAGGTCTGACATGTGCTATTTTTTTCCATAAATTGTTTTCAAATTTAAAATCATTAATTTTCAAACTACCACCTAGTAAATTTTATTTCAGTGTGATGCTCAAAATTAACTTCTACCGTATTCTTTTCCATTATAGATGCATCATAGCTACTTCTGTAGGAGAGAAAGCAGTTTTAGTAGTATTTCCCATAGAACTCTTGAAGCAGTGATTTTTACATTTTTTATCACATGTAGTTTACTTTTTGCTGATATTCGTCCCATCTTTAGGTACGTCAGTTGACAGAAACCATGGCTAATCTGAAGATTTCTTCTTTTGGATTGGCAGCTTCTGGTAAAGGTAGAGTTGAGACAATAAACACATTAGTCCATGGATGTTTACCTTTAACCTTAATAGTTTTAATAAAGGAAAAACAGTATCTAGTAGTTCATATTTAGATATGTTTTTTCCTAAAGGAATTAATAAATTTTTAAAGCTTTTTGATCAAAATCCATTCACCTGCAAAGTAACTTTGAAATATATTTTAAATACTGTGTAAGTAACATCTGGAGAAAACTTTGATGGCACTCTAGAATATATGTGAAGAGGAGTATTTAGCATCACTCTCTACATAAAGTTTCTGGACTAAAGAAACTACTCATTCTTTAGGTGTTCCCCATATTTCAGAGCTGTCCACCAGTGTGTAAATGACTCCTATATGATGTAGGAAGAGCTTTTTTTTTTTTTGCATTTAATTAGATTTTTTGCATTGGAAAATTGATTATTGAGTAGGGTGGATGASAGTAACTGAAGTACTTGTGAAATGGGTTTAGCATGTGAAAGCTTAGTCATTTGAGTGAAAAAGCTATTTTGAAGTGTTTGAAAATATTTCTTTAGTAACATACTGAAGTTCAGAATGATATTTTAAATTGAGAAAGTCAGTGCTAAAAGTGTACTATTAACCCTGTGGAAGAGTGTTGAGAACCTAACACTCAACCCAGAGGTGATTCTGTTAAATCGCSTACTGAACTTATAGCAAACCAAGAAAGAACATGCTACACATTTGTGAAAAGATGTATTTATTTCTATGTTTTGTATAAAATAAATATAGAAAAAAATAGTTTAAACAATGCAGTTCTTAGAATTAAGCTAATTATGCTCACAATAGTAAGTTGTGAAGGCAACTGAAGAAGTGCACGAACATAGATGTTGATCAGCCATAATCCTGAAAAATTGGAGCTTTGAAAGAAAATGTCTTGCTCTGTAACAATAAAGCAAAAAGTGTAGTTAAAGGTTTAAAATATTTTTATTTGTTTAGTAAAAAYAAATAAATGACAATGGTAATATATATATTCTGAGTAGGGCAGTTTGCATTTCAAGAGGTCAGTAATCAGTAGTTTGTGGCCTGTTCTTTATAAAGTAAACCCATCAATTCCTGTCACATAACCATTATTTATTATTATGAGTTCTTATGGAATACATTAAAAATACTGATTTCAAAGTACTTTTGGCTGACTTTGTCAGGGATGCAAAATATGAACCAGCTCAACTCTGTAGTTAAGAATTAGTTTATTATTGATCAGATTGATCACACCTCTCAACTTCAGCTTAGTGAGAAAAATCCCAGAGATTGTGTGGTAACACCMAGTTGATAGAAAGTTTTTCAAACCTGGATCATATAGAGTCAATCCATATCTAACTCATGACTGTTGGTGTTGGTCTACTATTTAGATGTATTGGGCAAAGCAACACTGAAAAAATGTATGTGCCTAATACTGTGGTTTAAAAAATTATTACAATGAGTATCCACTTGCATACTTTGTGTCCTGTAGCATGCGTTTGGGATGAAGAGTAAGTTAGTCATTGAGAAATTAAGTGCATTGCTAGAACTTACTGAATTGTTCAGGGTAATATTTACCAAATGTAGTTAATGCCAGTTCCTGGTTTTTAAGCATGGCATTAAGGGAAGGCATTAGGAATTGTTTCCWTAGTTATACTTTAATACCTGCTACTCATGTTCTGTGTTAGCACTGGTAGTCTATTGTGATTTAACCCCAGATGACAACTGGGCCCCAATCAACTGCTCACTTACTCCACCACCAGCCAGACTGAGGAGAGAATTGGAAGGATAGAAATAAGAAAACATGTGGGTTGAGATATGGCCACATGTGCAAGCAAAAAAAGGAAGAAACTAATTCACTGCTTCCTTACATGGCCAGGCATCCCCAGGAAAGCAGGCTCCAGCATAGGTAATGGTAAGTGGGGAAGACAGAGACCAAACTCTCAACATCTCTTCTGCTTCCTTGTCCCTCTCCCTGCATTTATTGTTAAGCATGATGCCATAGGATATGAAATATCCTGGTGGACAGYTGGGATTGGCTGTACAGGCTGTATCTGATTCCAACTCCTTGTGCACTCCCAGCCTCCTCACTGGTGGAGCAGTGCAAGAAGCATAAGATGCCTTGGTTTGTGTAAGCCCTGCTCAGCAATGAATAAAACATCTCTGTATTATCAACCATGTGTTCAACACAAATCCAAAACACATCCCTACACTATGCACTGTGAATAAAATTAGTTTTACCCCAGCAAAAACCAGTACACAGTTATACATAATGGAAAAGGATTTCTTCACCACGAGATCCTTTCAAATGCTTTAAGGTTCAATCCCCACACTTAATGTTTTAAACTTTGTCAAGGTGGGCATTTTAATACAGATCCGTGAAATCGTGAAGTGCTCAAAATCCATATTCAGTTGTAAAATTCTCTAGTTCATACAAGGTTTCCTAAATGTGAAGCCTGCATTTTTATCAGTACTTAACTATTTAGTTTATTTGCTTTCTCAACMGTTGAATTTCACAATTGTGGAAAAATACAGAAACTGCTGAGAAGAGGCTTAATGGTCATATTGGCAAAATCTTAGAATGAATCGGTGTATGGAATACTCAGTCTGTTTAGAAGAGGTTTTTAAAAAAATCCTGTTTTTAAAACAGAACCAAGAGTCTACTCTTTAGTAGCCAGGCTTTGAAACAGCAGCTTTTTACTTTCTGGTTTAAAATACCCAGAATTATGCCAAACATGCAACACATGGAATTCACTGTAGAGAAGGAGTTGAGTGGTTGGAGCATTGTACTTGGGCATTAGTGCATCACTGTTGTGTTCTTTCACCATGATTTCTGATTTGAGCAGACCTTGTAGTTTCTTTGTTTTCTGATTAGATTACAATACCTGAGCTACTTTGTTACTTTACAGTATTATGGAAGTAATATATTTTAAATTGCAGAACACCTTGGTATATTTGCTATCAATCTAATACCCATACCAAACAATGTAGACAAAGACAAATGCAATGAAAAATAACTCATAAAAGGAAAAATCAGATTTTTCAAAAATAACTCTAATGGAATTAATGTGTTTGACATGTCTAAACTATGTAGGTTTGTTTTTGGCAGGATTACTGCACTTTTTGTTTAAAATAAACATTACACAGTGACCTTGCAAACCTGTTCCTTTCTATCCAAGGACTTAAAGGATTCAGGGAGAAGGGTTAGTCCGTTATAGAGAAACCCTGAACAAACGAATAGTCTTTCAGTTAAAGCCTGAAAACCTTTTTTAAAAAAAAATTATAATTGTATCTGAGAGCCTGGTGTCTTACGGAATGTGTTTTAAAGTACACTGTCCTGTCCAACAGGTGAGAAGAATTCTTGTATTTGTCTTAGTCTGTGCCAGTGATGCAATTTTACATTTCTGAAAGTGCTTTAATTTCCATGATGCTAGCGTTCACATTATTTCATGTATCTTTTCCTGTAAGATGCTCTATTGTAGAAATGCGTGAAAAAAAGTCAAGGATGTAATTTTTATCTGCTGTGTTGCACTATTTGATACAATTCAAGGCAGCTGAATGTGCCATCAAAATGGCACATAATTAATTCCAAGATTATCTTTTAAAGATGCTTCTGTTATTTTTTCCTCTTCTTTTTTTTCTTCTGGTTTTTTAAGATTGTTATCAAGCTACTAGATTGAGAATTACATTTTCAAGGTACTMCAGCAAAATTAATACAAAGCTTTAGATTTCGCAGTTTAAAAGGTTGGGGTGCTTCTTTGGGCTGAAATATGTGGAAGTGTAAGCACCTGTAGTGATCCAATCTGTCTGATATTCAGTAGAGGAACAGAGAAATTTTTCGTAATAGGAAATGGATTTTCTGTGGAGTTGTTCTACAAAGCATAAGTTAAGTTTACACTTTATCTGTATCTTGATTAAAGGCTCTGTTAAAGATGTGGTTTTGAAAGGAGGAGAAACAGGTATGTAGATGAAGCATGAGTGGGCATTGGAGATAATCTGGACTGTGGTAATAAAAAAGAAGACAAAAACAGGAGGAAGATATGATGAAGATCAATTAAAGAACTAAGCAAGTTGCAAGAATTGAGTAAGGGAGAGACAGAAGTGAGTGTCATAAAAGCAAAATAAAAAATATTCAAGGTGATGCTGTACAAGTTTGAAAATAAGGGCAAGATTCTAAAGTTTCTAAACATTTCTAAAGTGTGAGAAAAGAGGAACGAATAAGTGAAGCTTAGAAGAGGAGGACAGTCACACTTTCCCAAATAGAAGATGGTCTCAGTCACATCTAATAGGATGTGAAATGTTTTTTACTGAAATGTTCTGCTGACTGCATGTGTAAAACTTTCTGGAAATTTAACCATTTCTTAGTAGGTCTAAAAATAATTCTTCTGAAGTGAAGAATTTACTTCCAGGCTAATAGCTTTCTTTAGAAAAACTCAATCTGTAAAGACTGTAACATTGTATAACTCCCCTCCAGGATTTGGACGCAGAAGAGCAGAAATCATCTAACAGTCTGAATTGCTTTTCCACTAATGAGCAAGTAAGTTCTACTGAAGAAGATGAGTCTCCAAATGTAAGAAAGAAGACTAAAATGGACACAAAACTCGGAAACAGTCTAACAGCCAAAGAATCCGTTTCTGCTGACAGTGTAAATTCATATTCGCACAAAAGTACACCAGACACTGCAGCATGTACAGATGACAGTAAAGCAGCAGACACAGAGAGCGAGCCAGAAGAAGGTGAAATTACAGATTCTGAGTGTGAAACCTACAGTGAGGAGGAATTAACAAGTGAAGAAACTGGTGTTTCAGAAGACTCAGAAAATGAAGGTGAATTATTGTGGATAATATATGGTATTACTGTATTTTTTCAGGACCCTGTTAAAAAAAAAGACAGTTTGGATAATTTAAAAAAATACATAAAAGCATGTGACTTGAGATACTTTGAATTAAAAAGTGCAGTATGTTACCAGCATTTCTTTCCCTCTCTTCACTTGTAAAAAGTAAGTAGTAGTGTTTTCATAAAACCTGTTTCTCAGTATAATGCCTGTGTAGAAACCTCAGGGATTGAATAAAATTTGGTTAAATGAGGAAAGTGAAAGGAGAAAAAAAAGTCTGCTGCTAAAATAAGTCTTCTAGACCAGCAATTCACAGTAATTCTATGTATTAACTCTCTTAAATTAATATACAGTATTTCTGATACTATTTGCTAACCATTGTGTACAATTCAGTGCAAGATAGGTCTATTGTGATGAAAAGGAACATGGAGTAGTCAGTAGTTGAAATCCTGTTTTGTGTATATTCCATTGGCAACTTGGAAGAAATGGATATAGAAAGGAAACCTATACACTGTTTTATACCAAAGAAAGTGTTCTGCTAGGTCCTTAAAAAAACACAAAAGTTAAGGTAACCTATTKGATGTAGTCAAATAGACCTATGTATATGCAAAGGATATTTCAAATCAGAGAATGTAATACAATCTACAGAAAACTGTACTGCAGCCTATGCCCTGCTCACAGTGAAATAGTCAGTTTTGTCTCTTATGTTTTCATTACTTTACTTAACCACTTAACTGCTCAGATTCTAAGAGATTAATGTTAACCAAAATGTGCTTGCTACCATCAGACTTTTAAGAAATTGTCTTTTCTTAATATCCGGTTCTGCAGTAATGCTTGGAGTAATAAAAACTGAAGACAGTTTCTCTTCCCCTAGTACCTTCTGAGGTAGTGTCTTTTCATCTACATCTATTCCTGGCTGAGATCATTGGAGACTGTCTCTGCAAATGTACATCCAAGTACAGAATTCATGCAGCTGTTAGAATATAGTATTTTAATGGATAATGAGGCAAAAAGCAAATGCATCTTTGTCTTATGTGTATTGATGTAAGTGCTCATTAGAGAAAAAGCTAGGGAAAATACATTTGACATAGAAATTGTCAGATATGAACTTTGATATGCAATAGGTTGTCATGTGGTGAACAAAGTAAAATTGTTTTCTAATCGGTTACAATTAATAATCCATAAATTTATAATATACTAATAAATTATGTGAACGTATATGTATTTTGTTGCTGTAACTAAAGAGTTGTCCATATGTTAATAATCAGAATTAGGAAAATTAGTATTTGTAGTACTTTGGTGTGCAGTCATATGGCTTTTGAAACAATAATCTCATCAAAGTTTTCTCTCAGATGTGSTTACACATTTCATTTTATGGAAGTTGCATATTATTCAGCCAGGTAATGGTCTGAATGTTCATCCATTATTTTGAAAACTGTGGACTATAAAGGTGAAACTGTAATTTGTTGGTAATGGTGCTGGTTTTTTCTATGTAATTATAGATGAAGAAAAGATCTGGCCTCCTTGTATCAGAGTAATTGTAATAAGATCA
Organism: Malurus melanocephalus; assembly: GCF_030028575.1. Lineage (NCBI taxonomy): Eukaryota > Metazoa > Chordata > Aves > Passeriformes > Maluridae > Malurus > Malurus melanocephalus. Next base: position 2,145,530 of record NW_026623263.1, read on the forward strand.
CCAGTTCTACAGACTGGATCACTTTATATTATCACTGCTGTGAAACCTGCTACAATTGGAAGGTAAAGCTGAATGAAATTTTATATATATATGTATGTGAAACTACCTTGCATTGAAAGCTGTGAAAAGCACTTTGGTTTGCTTGCCTCTACTCTTCATGCTTGTCTTCCTAGCCTGCAGCAGTTGTGAGGTACTTTGAGTTTGGTTAGGCCACAGTAAGAAATTCAAGTCAGGTCACATAACAGCATGTCGTCATGATAACATAACAGCATACCCAGTCCATGCAGCGCAGCAGACCTGAAAATTTGTTAGTGATGACTTGTGTCTGAGCCCTAGTGGCAGCATAGCCTCAAGTCCTTCTTTGAAAATTTGTTTCCCAGAAAGTAAGTAAATTTTGTTCTGGGTCACTAAAATACTTTTTTCAGAAATGGAGAAACACCCTTGAAAAATTCAGGATCACAAGGACTAGACTTCCTCAGATACTCAAAGTTCAGTAGGGTTTGTTCATTGGTTTTAGATAATAAGCAGGAGGTTGTACTAACTCTTATGGTCCTTACAGTTCTAAATCTGGTTTGCTCATTATAGATGTTGAATTTAATGACGACACAAAGCTTTCTTCCATGCTCACTGAAAACCTCACCCTGGAAAAGCTGTTTCTGTCTAATGCTGATAGATATGTTTTGATGTGCTGTTAGAGGTAGAGTCCGTATATGTAAAGATTAAGAGACAACTCTACTTAGAATTTGCATATAGGTCTTTTACTAGCTACATTGTTTCTTAATCTTCATTGATTCTTAGTGTAAGAATCTAATAYACAAATCCCATCTTCCTACTGCAGTGTTTTGATAACAAAAAATGAAAACAAACCAAACCCCACACTGCACAGATTACTTTTTCTTTACTTGTATTACCAGCCTAATGCAACTAAGAATTCCACTTCACTATTGATGCCAAGGTACGCTGAAGAGCCCGAAGGATTCAGAGTTCAAACTATTATTTACAGGCCTTGCATGAAAGTTCAGATAGAAATGTCAGCTTTATAGATAAGAATTTAATGGTACTGTTTGATTATTTATTAATTGCCTGCTTTGTRTAGTTTATACAACTGGCAGAAGGAACCTGATGCAAGTCTTTACATTGTATATATAGCAGCACAGTTTTTTGTATCAGTGAAAATTCTTAATAGCTAATGTTCAACTGAAATATACCTTTTGTAACTCACTCATAAGAACTATTTCTACTTTGTTGTGATTTGTATATTAACTTGCCTTTTCAGAGAAAAAGATGCTGGACACACACTTCAGATTCCTGAAGTTGGAGTCAGTAAGGTAACTCTTGTTTATATCTGCTGAAAGGTAGACCAGAAAACATAGATGTGTGAATGAAGCTTTAGATTTTTTGGCTTCAAATTTGGAAAATCATGTTCATTTTTTGCAAGAACTTTCAGAATGAGATGTGGGTTTAGCCAGACCAGAATTGAGAATAAAGGAAAACACACATTATTTTGCTGAATCAAAACTTAAGACAAACAAAAGTGTGGTTTCAAAGTCAAGAAAAGCTAAATGCTCTTTTAGAAATGGAATTTTGCTAATCTGCAGTGTAATGGACAGTAAAAAAAAWTAAACTTTTAATCTTAATTTCATAGTTATTGGACTTGAGGAAAAACCCTGTTAAGTATTAATGGTATATAGAATTTTGATGTCAGAGAGTAAGAATTTTGTTACAAAGTAATGCAATCCTTGCAGYTATGCTCAGAGCAAAAGGGTTTATTTTATTCTTCTTCAAACAACTGTGGAAATGATGTAGAGAAAGTTTGAAAAATGAACAGAATTACTTTCACTGGTAGATTGAATGGAAATTTTTATTCTGGTTAGGAAAGATTAAGGATAAATTCAGTGCTCTGTTTTGCTAAATACTTGAACACAGACCCTAAATACAGCACTCTTAATAAAATAAAATGGTAGATTGATGAAGATGTGTCATCCAAATAAAAATTTCGTTAAAAACATCTGTAAGTGCAAATATGTCATGAAAGACACTTTGCTCTGTCTGTTTCAGATGATAGTTCTAATTTATCAGCCACTATGTGTCATACTGAATAATTTCCTGAGTAAATATTTCCCTGCTATTAATAACTTTTTCAGGCATATGTATGAAATTAGATGAATAAAGAAGCCAAAAGGCTTTTATTTTTCTCTAATGTTACCATACTGATGGTTTATGTAATAAGTTACTTCAGTTTTCAGATAAGGAGTCAAAGGCAAAAAGATAAATTACTTATCTGCACAAGCAGAAAGTTATGTACTAGTTTGTTTTCCTCACTGTTCATACTTTTGAGGCAGGACAACTTTGGCATTTATTTTTCTTGAGTGGAAAGTGAGATTTTAAAAATACTACACCCTGTAGATTTAGCCTCTTCAGAAGAAGTTTTAGTTCTATTCAATAAAGCAGAAGTAGAAAATAAAATATCTATTGAATGAATTAGTCAGTCTCCATCATTGTAGGAGTAGCCATTTATTAAGAAATGTTTAGCCCATCTTCAATTATTTTTTAAAATTCACTTCCTTTTGTTTTCTTTACTACGGTTACTCTAATTTGTCAAATTTGACCTAGTCACTTTTTTAGTCTTGCTGCTTTGACTGTAAGTTTTAGTAGGCTGGAGAAGTTGATACTTTGGTTTGTTCAGTGGCCTTTCTTGGAGGTAGTGTATATCTTGAATTTGGCCAGGAGTTGTGCTTTCTCTGGTCTGCGTGRGCGTGGGAACAATACCTATATAGAATTGCAACAACACCACAAAAAAAAATTACTGGTCTCAGTACCAGAAAGGAGATAAAAGAAACAGCAAATGATTGGTACTTGTTCTGTCCTGGGTATTAAGGTGCAGGAGAAGATGAATCATATGAAAGTTACAAAAGCATGGCATTACAGGAATTATTTCAGATATGAAAGACAAAGTAAATGGAAGCAGAATGAGATCCTTTTTTTTCGAATGAGGGTGTTATAACATACCTTAAAATCAAAAAGTATGTTATTTACAAGAACAGCCTTTAAAAAGGCTGTATTACTGAATCTTGCAGTCCTTTAAGTAAAGCATACTTGCCACATTATTAACTGTATATGTTATCTCATGTTGTTGTGCCCTGTTCATTTACATTTCACAATATAACAAAAAAGCATGAACTCATAAGATGCGAAAGACTCTATTAAACTAGAGTACAGAGCCATTTTAAAGGCGTCAAAATATATTTTGAAATTTTACCTTAAAATGACATTTAAATTGGGAAGTATTTGCTTAACAAGAACATTAAACTTAGGCTTCTATTATCAGTTCCATGCAGAAGTGTATTTTGACCACGAATTGCAAAGTTACGTTCTTGTGGATCAAGGCAGTCAGAATGGAACAGTTGTTAATGGAAATCAGATTCTCCAGGTGAGTCCCTACGCTGTTTTAGTGCTCTGTACATTGCAGAAAACTAGTCTTGTGGTCATTTTGAATATGGTATGGCAAATCACTTACAATGCCATTGTGTGGCTTCTTTCATGCATTAATGTCTGCCTTGCTTCTCTTCTGATGTTAGAGCCRCTTACAGAACTTAATGTTTGGATATACTAGGAAAAATCCACTATGGTTGCAGTTGCTAGAGTGAAATACCCACAGTAGTTAAGTAGTTAATCTCATTTGTGAGACCAGGCTGAATTACTGAGTTGTAAGCAGTCTGAATGAAATAGAATTCATGTCCTTCATGAGGTGTTAACTTGGCTGCCAAAACTTTCTTTTGCTGTAGCCTAAAACCAAATCTGATCCCTACATCCTGGAGCATGGAGATGAAGTGAAGATWGGTGAAACTGTGCTTTCTTTTCATATTCACCCCGGCAGTGATACTTGTGATGGATGTGAACCAGGACAAGTTAGAGCACATCTTCGCCTGGACAGGAAAAAGGAGTCTTCTGGTTAGTCATGTTATTACAGGATATACTTTTTATTATGGCTGTTTACTTTATAAACACAATAATATGTTCAGTTTTCATACAACTTTTTTGTCAGCTGTGAACATAATACAGAAGCCTGGGAATACAATAAAGAAAATACATAATTATATATTTTCATTTTGGTATATGTGCATATATATAATAATACTAGAATGAAAATTCTTATATATGTCTTATGTTTCAAAACATTGTTACATTAATAATTAGAAATTCAATATTGTGTTCTTCCTTTTAGTTTGTCCAGCACTTAGCAAAGAAGAGAGAGAGTTAGTCAGAAGAAAAGCATTAAAGCAAATACGGGTAAAATATGGTTTACAGGTGAGTTTACAATAAAGTTAAGTTTTTGTAATCTTGTGGGGTTTTTTTTTAGTACTATCTAATTTTTATTTTAAGCCATAGACTTAGCTGAATCAGGGAAGTTTCAAATGCATTTAAAATTAGCCTGATTTGTTTCTTGTACCCTAAATAATTCTTCTTTACAAAACTCTGCAAAGAGAKGTGATGGTAAGAGGGCATGAAAGTGTCATTGAAAGTTAGAAGATCCTTTCTAAGTGTACAAGATTCCTAATCCTTCTGAGAAGTTAAGATTTTGCAATATGCTTCTATTTTTATTTCTGCAGGTAAAGTTTTCACTGAATTGCAGTGCTGTCCTTAATTTGGAAAGGAAACATAATGAGCAACTGAAAAAATTATGGAATAGGCTATTTTTTCAGGCTTTTAAGTCCACAAGAGAATACCAACATGAACATACAGGCAATATAGTATATGTTTATTCAAACTGCTTCCATTGTAGAGATAATTTGAACTATGCGGTTACTTGTAGCATTTGTATTAAGTATTCATGTAGAAAAGAGAATGCCATCATTTCTATCAAATTCTTCAGGTACCAAAATAATACTGATACATAATCTTTAAACATGCTGAATTCTGTCATGTACTYTGAAGAAAGTACTTGCTGAGGAACAAGCTAAATGTTCATCTATAAAGCCAGTGACATATCCTCATGGTTTTMTGCTTAATATGGAGAGATTGACCCTTCATACCAAGAGAAGATTCAAGAGAATCTGTTATTTTATTTACAGCTTCTGAGAAATTACTGAATTTGGCAATATGATGTGGTAATGGCCATAATGTGGTTTACAAGGTATGCCTGTAAGCTAAGAAAATACTGAGTACTGTGGATTTTGTTGTAAGATTTAGAATTAATGTAAAAGGCTGAAGCTGCCGTACTTTTGGAGGGAAAAAGTGGAGTTATCAAAAATACAGAATTTAAAGCCCACTGTCTGTGTCTTAATGCAATTTAATCTGCTTGGAAAGAACACAGAGTATGACGACAACAAGGCAGTGAAGAATCCAAAGTACAAAGACAGAGCAGGAAAACGCAGAGAGACCGTTGGAAGTGAAGGAACTTTCCTGAGAGATGATAGTTCAGCTTCTGTTCATGTGTAAGTTGGGGGTGGGGAAAAGTATCCTTCTCATGTGAATCTTTAAAAAATCATKATAAAGTAAGTATCAATTTGTTACTAGCATAAAGTTTGTTAGATTACCTCTAAATTACCTCTAAATATTGTGTTAGGAGAGCTAGAAAATTTTAAACTTTTCACACTTCCCATTTCACTTGCTCTCATTTATTAACTCCTCACCTTCCATACAGAAATCAGCTTGGCAGTAGGGATGTTTAGGTCGTTTCCTTATGAATCCAAAAAATCAAAGAACTCCCCAGCTACACTACTGACATCTTCAATAGTGTCTGGTTTTCAAGTGGCTCAATTTTTATTTTTCCTATTCAGTCCCAATTTTTTCTCTCATTGTCAATATCCAGTCATAGGACCTATATTTACATACTTCTTAAATGACATGTGATGTTCCTTTGGTTGTTACTCTGCCTCTGTAGCTGTAGTTGGTTCAWCTTAAGAAACATGAACTTGTAGGTGCTTGTAAATTAATAAAAAGAAGTGTGAGATGGTGCAATAGGTGCATTAGGATAATGCAGCAATACTGCCTTTTCCCTAGCATAAATCATACCCTATCTATAATGTATCTTTTAAGTCCTAAGTAGTGCAGGAGTTTTAAGAAACCTAATACTGACCACAGGCTTGGTAACCATAGATATTCTTGAAAGAACTTGCAGAAGGTAGCAAGGATCTTCTGGATAGCTCCTGATAGAATGATTCGTGGTTTCTAGAGCAGCATATAGAACCACATTTCTGTGGTTCAGTATTTGAAAYCATACTCTTTACATTACCTCTTGCTTATCAGTTATCTTAAACTTTGTTCAAAGTGAAATCAGCAACAGCAACAAAGGACACAAAATGTTGGAGAAGATGGGATGGAAGAAGGGCGAAGGCCTGGGAAAGGATGGTGGTGGCATGAAGGATCCGGTAGGTCTTTCTGGTTTTCATTTGAATCAAAAATAATAGGAATGAATTTGTAGTGTATTAGTGTATCTAACTGCAATTCACTATTCACTTGAAACGTTTCAAAATCCTGCTCAGGAAGGAAAAATCTCARTAGAACTAATCTAAATTTATTTTTTCCTTGACTAATGAGGTATTTTGAAATTTTTCAAGTGTTGTCCCTTCAGTAGACTGTATTAGTTAGGAAACAAAGGAGGACTAGCCATTCAATTAATAATCTCATACTTTAATAGAATGTCTGGAGGAAGACTGGAATAATTTAAGTGATACAAAGATCAGTTTAAGGTGGAATTCCTCACTTTCTCTCAGGCTGATGTAGCACCAAAATCAAGCTAGATGATGAGCCGTGAGAGAGGAAAAGCTAGCTGAAGTTACTGTAGCCACCAAGTTGTTGGCACCTGTGGCAGCCATGTTAGCCGCTTCTTGTCACCAGAGACATTTTGTCTTTTGGCACTAGTGCTGCTCAGAGCCACACTATGCCTTGTGTTGTCAAATCAGCCAGCATTAAGTATCACATGCTGCTCACTCAGTGAGGTGTATTTCACAGGAATGTTAATGGCAAGGGACATTATACAGCACTCTAGATTATAGCTCCAAAGGTGGTGATTCAACACTTCATTTTCTTGGTACTATTCATGTATGATCTAGGTGTATTAGAACATGAAAGAGAAGTGTTTGGGGGTGGGGGTAAAATTTGTATTAGAAAAAGAGAATGTGTAGTATTTATACCTAACTTGCAGTTACAACAATATTTAATGTATTTGACAGATCCAACTTGAGTTACATCAGAAGCATGCAGGTTTGGGTGCTAGGAGGCCAACTTCAATTGAAGATGTTCAGCTCATCCAGAGCAAGAATAAAAAGAACTGGGAGAAAGCAAGGGAGAGGTTTGCTGAAAACTTTCAAGACTCTAAATCACAAAGGGATACACCTAGGAGTACACCTTGGGTTAGAGGGACTGTAAACTGAAGTGTCTATCCCAGAGCAAGGTAATTCTGGAGTATAAATAGTTGGAAGAGAATTTATTTTTATTCTTTTTGCTTTTGCTAAAGCAGAAGTTTGGTTATATGTAAAATACCGTTGTGGAAAAACTTACTTAAAATTAACTCTTATGTTAATTGGTTTTCTGTAGTCTTCATGCTTTTATACACATTTTTAATAAGAAATGAATGGAGTTTAGAGGGATATTCAAATTTAAGTACTTGAAAATTATTTCTGTCCCAAGCAGGAATCTTCTATTGTGTTTTTACACTTCACAGAAAACTTCGCAAAACATCTGTTAACATTTAAATGTGATACCTTTAACATCTGAACAGTGGATTAAAGTCAGATGGAAAAAAAATTCCCCAGAGCCCTAGCAACAAAGTACCATATTGCTGTTTCAACACATTTGCCATGAAATGCTCACCAAGAAGCACACCACTCTTAAATTCATACAGTTCGGTACTAGCAACGTCTCAGCCTACCTTAAGCAAAGGAAGCGGGGGGGAAGGCTTGTTTTTAAATGATTCAACATTACTGTTCAAAAACGCTGTACTCCATGAAATAAACTACCAGCATTAGTGAAGAAAACAATGTTCAGAGACAGCTTGTAGCAAAATTTTCTTCTGTGAAGAACTTGTTTGAGATTTGTTTAGTAAATCTGTATCATGCCTTTAAAAGAGGAGGTATGTTTAGAAAACTGCTGTCTGTTTGTATTTATTAACTTATTTTTCTGATACATCCATTGCTGGCAATGGAGTTTATGCCAGAAAAAAGCCAACACAAAACAACTGATTTTCAAAGGGGAASGATTTCCAAAGTGAAGCTAAAAGATTGGTATTTATTGAATGTTCCTAAACACAATAAATCATTGTCAATTTAAGCAGTGTGCTTTTTCATACTATATTATCTTGTCCATGTGTTGGATAGGAGTGGTCTTCTAAAATGAGTAAAACTTAATCCCACTTTGTTCAAGTTGAAGTTGGGATACTTGTCCAATGAAACTAGTCTCACCATTCTACCAGATGTCGCAGGCAACTGTCAAGCACTGTGGATTAAAACCAGAACAAGTTACCAGCTGTTTGTCTTAATCTAGACACATACAGGATAAAGCAAAAGTCTAGTTTATTATTTAAATCATGAAAAGCACCAAAATTTGCGACCTGAAGTACACCTGAGTTCTGCAGACAGTGCTGAAGAGACAGTTATCTGCACTCAATGCCTGGAGCAGCATAACTAAAATTAGATCACTGTTTGCCTTTGTAAGTGGTTCGTTTTCTACTGATTTAGTGATGGACATGTATTATTGCTGTTGCAATAATRTATGAGTATTGTTTGTGCATTCCTTTTTATTGGCAACTTCACATTTTCAGAGACTTTTTCTAGCTGTGAARAAATGTTCTCTAAATTCTGTCCTGCATTTGCTAAGTTTTAGTTCACCGTTTATCTAAAAAGGCCTTCCTGCTAAGTAGGAGGAAAAAAACGTGTATGCTAAAAGAATGTTTTTGCCTTTTTTTAAACTTCTGTAGTTTTCAGAGTAAATCAAACTATAAATCTTAATTTGATGTGAGCGGGAACCATACCTTTCCCTCTCCCCAGTTATTCAATTGTAACAGCTCTAAGAAAAGTGAATCACCAAATTTGCATTTCATGAAGTTTTTGAAGACATCATTTGCCTTCTGTGACAGTCATGGTCTCATACAGTCAAGACTAACTGCTTTCAGTACTGCAGCTTCCTCTTTCAGCGGTTCCATATAAAGGGCTGAAGCTTAATCTTGGTTCAGTGTCCATGCAACAAATCCTATTCTCTCTTGATGCTGCCTAGGGAAGTGGAAAAAGCAGTGCCATTAATACACAGATTGTTAACAAAACAACTGGAAATAAGGTTTGAGAAATCCTCACCAAGCAGTTGTGTGCCTTTATTGACTATGAAGACATGTATTGAGCTAACCATGATTGTTCATCCCTTACTTGAGTGACCGCTAACAAAATGTTAAGTATAAATGAGTGAGGTGAAAACCAGCAGTGGTGTGCAAGCCTTATGTGCAAATGCAGTACTGCTCTCCCTCATGTCAGGAAGGGAACATGAGTTGCCATTGCACTGTTATAATTTTGGAGGCTACAACCAGTAAGATACAGCATAAAGTATAACTGTCTTACCTTCTCAGTCCTCCAACCATCCCACTGCCTTTTCATATCTTATGATACTTAGAGTTGCTATTTTACACAAAGTCAAGTTTTAGCAGTTTGCTTTACACATAAATATTGCTAGTGACTACATGTAATCYCAAGTGCTTAAGGACAAAATTAATCAGTTTATATACACAAACTGTTTTCTGTAGTCCTAACAGTGAATTTTGCCAGCTTAGCAAACATATTTCTGAAACTGAAAATAAACAAGGGAGAGTAGGTGCATCCTTAAGTGAACAATCCAGCTAACAAGAAAAACAGGGAGTGCAGTCACTGTTGTGTGAAAGGCACTGAACTAAACACCAGCAGAGGCCCTGAACWATCTGCCTATGAATTACTTTTACAAAACATACCATAGTATGAAACTGGACTGTCTATTTGAGCAAAGCTGCTTTAGCTGGTTGTCTGAAAGGGACCTGTATGCTGGCTTTCTGCTAGCAGGTAACAAATCCACAGCACCAGGAAGAAAGGTCAAACCAGCATCTTGGTTACCAACAAGAGGTACTGAAAGGTGCATACAATCGGATTTTTTCCAGTTGTGGTCTTTTTCCACAGTGTCTCTTAGTTTTTTTCTCAGCGGATTTCTGCTTTCTTTAATGGATTTCATCTCCATCTTATTTTAATCCAACAATACCTCTCTGTCGACGAACGTACCTGCGTATAGATTTCAGTAGCAGTGATCCTGGTACAGCCCTTAAGCGCACAACGGCGCCATCCGCCCTCCTCCGTTTGTAGCAAGCGTCCCGGTCTCATTTCAGCGGTTGCAAACAAGACACACTGCTTCTCCTGCCGCTCCCCCAAGTTCTCGGTTAACAGAGCACAGGATAAATGTGTGTCACGGGCCGGCCACCTGCTTTGCGCCGCAGAGGCCGCGCAGAAAGCCGGGCCCGGCATCCTGCCCCGCCGGAGCCCTGAGCCTGCGCCCCGCCGGGCCCCGCGGCCGCGCGCCGCCGCCATCTTGTGTGGCCTCCGGCGCGGGGGGGACGAGCGGAGCGGAGCGGGGCCCGCCCCACACGGCGTGACACCGCCACCATGGCCACCACCGCCACCACCGCCACCACCGCCACCGCCACCACCGCACCGCGCCGCGCCGCCCGCCCGGCTGAGGCACTGCTCCGGGGTGTGCACCTGAGCTGGCCCCTGGTGTGCTGCTCTGCAGCTCAGGAGGAGTGTGGGGAGTAGGGAATCCGTCACCTTACCAGAGGACAAACAGATAAAACGAAAGCGGCAGCCATTAAGTAGTAATTTAAAAATACACCTACTTGACTTTTTTAACATTACGACTTAGAAATGATCCTAAGAATGAATGAATGRAGTCTCAGGAATCATGCGTGAGAAACGCATGCCAGGAAAAGTCGGTGCTGCAGTAATCTCAGAGCAGCTCATCCACAGAGCTGACCGGCCTGCCATGTCTGTTGTAAAATGCCTTACAGCCCCTGCTCTTCAGTCTGCCCAGGCCCTCTCTGCYTTCCTTCCCTTTTTTGTCCAGGTACAATGGTAGACCAGCCTTGTCTTGGTAGCTGTCAATCAAGGCTGGTTTCTACTGCAGATGGTGTGCTTTGGCCAAACCTGARCTGCTGGACTTCATGGGAATAAAATGTTCACAGATTGTCAAGATAGAATTTGTAGCACTCTGGAGTCTTGCACAAAAACGTGTTCACCTCCAACATTTTACTCCTTCAGCCCTTCTTTTCTTTGTTGTTTTTCCTGTTTATTTGTTTTGTTTTTTTGTTTTTTGTTTTTTTTTGCTTTGTTTAGATCATAAGATTTCTTGATTTAGCTGCTTTCTATACATCAAAAAAAATGTGCTGAGTAAGTAAAACTATGATGTTTGAGTTACCACCATCAGATTGCTCACTGRACTTAGTTTTTCAGCCTGTACCACTACCAGGCAGGAATAGTCTCAAATACCCAATAATGTTAAGTAAGGTTTATTGTAACTCAGAATTATAGTTTCAGTTCCATAACTTCCTTGGCAAATCSCTAATCTTTCAGTTTGATTCTTCAGCTACACACTGGAAATAGTATTATTTGGTTTTGCTCTTTAGAGGTATTCAAAAAGCAGCCCTGCTTGAGCAGGGAGCTGGACAAGATGACCACCAGAGGTTGTTTCCAACCTCAGCTGCTTTGCAATTCTGTGATTACCACAGAAGGTGCAGTGAAAAACTGATTGGTATTTAGATATTGCAAGTATGKAGGCCATAGACATATTGAGTAGGCAGAAAGAAGTCTTGAGCTCCCAATAGCAGAAAAACCAACAAAAAGCCCAAGGACAGTGTATCGTTGAAGACTTGCCAGCAACGAAAAATCTGCTGTCCACTGCCTTTCATTCTTGAAGCTGGGATTCATGATCCAGCAGAGGATGAGGGTAAGTGGCAAGAACAACAAGCATGTGATGAGTCTGAATGGTAAAGATTAAATTGGAATTCTGGCAGCTTGGCATGCTGGCAAGTACAGCATTCCTCTACCGAGCATAACAAAGAAACAATTTTTGTTAAAAAAAAAAGTGATACAATCAGTAAGTGGCACAGCAGTGGACCATTTGGGCTTTTTAAAATGTCACATGATTTTTTAAAAAAGGTATTCTCTGTTGGGCAACGTTGTGCTAAGTCCCGGTGTTCCCAAACTTTTGCTTAGAGGCAGGTCTGCATGCAACTGTCTATTAATGGATGGTTGCTCAATGTAGCATAGGTGTACTCAATCTCCACAAAGACAGTGGCAGGAAAACCCCACTGAGGCATATCTGAGGTGTGTTTTCTGTTTGGAGGTTCTTTCTGAGAGASTTTCTGACCTGTATTGACCAAGAGGTTTAGGGGTTTGGGGTTGTGATTAATATGGGAGAGCAGAGCTTCCTGTCTGAGTCGGTTATATGACCATGAGCAATTGTTATCTACTAGAAAGTCAGTATGATGTGAACACAATAACCAGGGGGTGCTAGAAGTGGGTTTCTTGTGTTTGTTCAGGTTGAGCACAAGATACTTGTGTAGATAAGTCTCCTATGCAGCAGTTTAGAGTTTGTTTAAAGCGCTTAATAAGAAGGAGWGTGTAACTGGGATGATCTTGAGAGGAATTATTTTTTTTAGCGCAGTATTTCCATTTTTCGTTTTACCACATCAATGCTTCATTTGAGACTTTTATCTTTATACRACAGAGACGACTTGGAAATTGCTCACAGTACACAAGTTCCTTAAAATAGCTTTATCCACTTGTCTTTAGTGTATCTTAAGAAGAATATATTTTATGGTGAGTTTGCAACATGAAGGGCTTTATTACAAAGTGAGATATTCTTTGTGTGCTTTGACTTGATGGAGAAATACATATGAAAGGTGACCCTGACTTTCACCCTTATCTGTTTTCCCACATGTCTGTACACATGGCACACTTCAGACACYCTTTCTATAGGATGACAATTGAAGTCTGCACCTTGCTTGCTCAAATGCCAATTTACGTTGAATTTTCCCGCAGCCAGAGTTGAGTGAAAACTGAATGTTCGTTTTAAGCTTGTAACCTTTCAAACTTTGGAAGTGCAAACAAGCAGCTACATTCCTTCTTCCTCAGGCCTGCAAAAACCAAGGTTATCTGGTTCTTCCAAGTCTGTTTATTGGGAGTTACTTGAGTGATGGTGGAACATTGCAAAAATGTTTACCCAAYTGTCTAAAGCATGTGTCATGATCTTCAACTCTTTCCTCACTGTCCCATGACTTGAATTCAGTGCAGWTTTCTTTCCCCTAGACACTGCTGACACCTGGCTATGGTGATACAACAATTCCCAGTATCCACCATTAAAACTAATGAACAGTTGAAGCCTAGATAAATCACTTTAGTCATAATAAATAAAGATTAAAAAGGCCTAGCTGAGTGTAAGACTCATTTTTTAAATGCTGCAGTAGATGCATTATCAGGAGACCTTTAAGCTGAGATCTCGGTACACTTCAAAGGCCTCCTATAACAGCTGTCCGGATTATTAATAGCTGCCACAACTGATTTAGGTAAATAGTATATTTTCTTGGGGGATTTTAGCTAATGAGTCATGTCATTTTGTTCACCATAGTTTTTGTTTTGCTTTGAAAGAAACAAGTTCTGGAGACATGGAAACCAACTTAAAAGAGCAACCTACAAATTCTGGAATATTAGGTTAGGAGCCTCAACTAGGATTTCATCATGACTTCTGTGGCCGCTATCACCTAGTGACTGTCAGTCTTCTGATGCTCGWAGGCCGGTGTTACTAAATAGATAAAAAAGCCTACAGGTGGTACAGAGGTCTACACACATACACACATGTCCCCAAACTTGAGGAGAAATCAACATGGTTGTGTCRGATTTTGCAGGAACAAAGTAGTGGTTTGACGCTGGCCGGATGCCAGGCACCCACCAAAGACACTCTCACTGTTTTGGTTTGAAAGGCATGTGTCTGCCATGRGAGGCAGGGATCTCCCTTGGAGTGGAGAGTATGACCCCTCTTCTCTCAGAATTACTGTAAATTTGAAATCATAGGGTTTTCAGGCAGAAATGTGGGAAAAGGAATAACATTTTTTTACCAGTATGTATAACAAGGCAAATAAACAACTACAACGGCAGCAACAACAAACAAACCCCAAGCGCAGCTCCAGCCCGCTCCGGGCTGTGCCGCGGCCTCCCCTGCGCTGCAGTTCCGCTCAGGGCCGGCAGGGGGCGCTGCGGGCGGGTTCAGCCGCACCCCTCCCTCAGGCAGAAATGGCGGGCTGGATGGCGGGGTGGCTGCAGCAGGGACCTCGGACCGGCAGCTGGGGTGGCAACGCTGCTGTAGCGAGCAAGAGGGTGGCAGGAACTCTGCAGCTGTGGCATGAGATTGTTCCCTGGCTAGCTCGCTGGCGATGACTGGTCCCTGGGTCAGGACTGTGCATAGCGGGCGGCCGCCGTGGTGGAGAACCGGGTGTTCCTGGGTCTCTGCACGGCTCTGCGCCCCCGAGCAGCAGGGAAAGCAGGCCAATGAGCTCCAGTCATGGTGCTGAAGGGGAAGAGGAGGGAAAAACCCGCCAAAACCAAGCAGCAACTGTATCTCTTTTGAGAGTAATCCCAGCAGGCGCTGGAACCCTGTCCTCCACAGGAGGAGAGACAGAAACAACGAACCTCAACTGCCAACCTCTGCCAGCTCTCACAGGAAATCTCAGGGTGGCTSTCACCAATCGCGATATCCCCGGAGTGGGGTGTGCGGGGGGAGAAACAACTATTTCGGACACAAAACAGAAACAAAACAAAAACTCAAAAAAACAGGGATGGGATGGGATGATGGGATAAAAAGACATCCCCAAGACACTCCCTTCTGCAAGTGGACAGCACAGGAGAGAGAAAATAGAACAAAAGGTTCATGAGTTGAGAGAAGGACCGCTCAGGTCCTCTCCTTCATGAGAAGGAGAAGTTGCTCACAGGCAAAACTGACTGAACTTGGGGATTTTAATTGAATTTATTACTAATAAAATCAGAGCAGGGTAATGAGAAGTAAGGTAAAATCTTTAGAACTCCTTCCCCACACCCCTCCCTTGTTTCCAAGCTCTACTTCCTACCTGTGCAGGGAGACAGGGAATAGGGGTTACAGCCAGTTCATCACAAGTTGCTTCTGCTTCACTGTGGGGCCCCTCCCACAWGAGACGGTCCTTCACAAACTTCTCCAATATGAGTCCATCCCATAGGTAGCAATTCCCCATTAACAGCTCCAGCATGAGTCTCCTTTCACAAGGTGCCATCCTTCGGGCATAGCCTGCTCTAGTGTGGGTCCTCCACAGCGACACAAGTCTTTTCAAGTAAACCTGCTCCAGTGTGAGCTCCTCTCTCCACAGGTCCTTTTAAAATCTGTTATCAGAGAGGCCTTACCACCATTTCTGATTGGCCCAGCCTTGACCAGCAGCAGGTCTGTCTCTAAGCCAGCTGGTTCT
Organism: Malurus melanocephalus; assembly: GCF_030028575.1. NCBI lineage: Eukaryota > Metazoa > Chordata > Aves > Passeriformes > Maluridae > Malurus > Malurus melanocephalus. The sequence goes on from NW_026623263.1 coordinate 2,161,020, forward strand.
GGTTTTGCCAGAGATGGGGAAAGCTTCTGAGAGCTTCTTACAGAAGCCATCCCGTTAGACCCCTGCTACCAAAATCTGGCCATGCAAACATGTTGACATAGACATATACACATATATGCACAGGTCCTAACTCTTCAAGCTGGACGAGAAATTTCACAGAATAAAAGCTGGACAGAATCACAGAATATTCCAAGTTTGAAGGGACCCACAAGGATTATCAAGTTCGACTCTTAAGTGAATGGCCCATATGAGGATCAAAGCCACAACTTTGACATTATTAGCACCCTGCTGTAATGAACTGAACTAACCTCATTTCATTATTTAAAATGATGATGTCAGTCTTCGCAGGAACAACATGATACCAAACTGAGCAAATGTGTTCTCCTTTTGCAGCAGCACATTTTGCCAGACTATGTGTGGCACAACTGCAGTTAGCTAAGGAAGATCTTTCCATTGTCACTAGCTTAGAAGATCCACTGTGTTTGCTCATCTAAATGAAGCATTTACTGCTTGTTTGTATTCAGCATTTTGGGAGACAGCTGCACTAATAGTTAGTGTTATCATAGTGTCAGCCAAATTACAGCAATGTTACAGGTGTCAGGATACTTGCTTATTTTCAAAACATTGCACATTTCAGATTGTGTATCTTTCATTTGAATAATTACATATTTTWTATTCTTCTACATGCTGTTCAAAATGGTCTAGAGCCTTGAGATACCTAACTCTTGACAGCTGCAGTGGCATGGTTTTTTTCTACTGGTTTCAGGTGGAGTGACTCAATTGACAGTTAACAATGATTTTACAAAGTGTGTTTTGGAATCCATAAGGCTTGTTTAGAGTAAAAAATCCTTCTGTGCAAAGTGACAAAAATAATCTTCACTTCAGGCTTTCAGAATGGTATTTTTTACCAGCTACTTGCTGCTTGTAAGGTTCTGTTGATTATGTAAGAATAGGATATTATTTCATTGATGTTTGCATCTGTTTGTTTATTTGTTTGGTTTTTTATGGTGACACATCTTTGAGTTCAATGCAGTAACTTGGAATGTATGCTAGCATTAATAAGAAGAAAAATATGTCCCTAGCCCTGGATCCTCGGAATGGGAGTTAGTGACCAAAACCAAAACATGGCTGAGCACACTGATACATTGCAAAGAAAATCAGCATGAAGAGTGTATTGTTATCATTGCAGTAAGGCCCTGAAGTGTTGCAGAAATGCAAGAACTAGAGTTTCCAGTTGCTGAATGCTTTAACTGCATAATGGTTTTCATCATGTTCACTGTTCACTGTATCTCAATTAAGTTTTTTTGCTTCATGATTTAAGGTATAATTATATTYTCGTGCCCTCTTTACTCCCAGAGTCCCTGACTTTTACTGCACAGGAGGGAATGTGTTTAGCAAGAAAGCAACTGGATCGGRTTTTTTGTCTTCAGTTTCCCTTTGTCCAGTCATGACTGCTAGTCACATCTTCTGGCCTATACTAAAGATCTCGTGCTGTTTCTTGTATGAACCGTTTTCATCACTGGGATTCCCAGGCTGTCTGCTCTACACTCTACAGCAATACAGTTACAATCAGTACATGAACATGAGGCAGAAGAAGCTGCGGTAAGTGGTGGCAACAATTGAATTATTGACTTTTATGATTTAAAATATAAGCACATTAGCTGCCTACTATTTTTGAGTAATAGCATCCTAAGTTCATAAAATGGTTTYGGTGAAAAGTCATCTAGTTCCATACCCTGCCATGGACAAAGAAACATTTCACTAGACTAGGTTGCTTAAAGCCCCATCCAACCTGGCTCTGAGCACTTCCAGGGATGGGGCATCCACAGTTTCCATGAGCAACCTCTTCCCATGCCTCAGTGCCCTTACAGTAAAGAATTCTCCTTAATATCTGATATAAACCTACCCTCTTTCGGTTCACAGCCATTCCTCCTTGTACTATCATTACACTCCCTGRTAAGAAACCCTCCCCATCTTTCCTGGAGGCCTCCCTTACATACTGGGAGGTCTCCCCGTACCTTTCTCTTCTCCAAACTGAACAATCCCAACTCTCTCATCCTTTCCACATTGGAGAGGAGCTRCRGCCCTCTGGTCAGTTCTGTGGCCCTTCCTGGACCTGCAGGTTCACCTCTTAGGTTGGAGGCCCTTCCAATGTGTCAACCATCCCACAAAACTTACTGTGGTCAGTCTCTTACTGGCCAGTGTCTTACTGTGCAGCAGTCTCTCAGAAGAGGTAAAAGGCTCTTCTTTGGGCTGTTAAAGCTTCCATAAGATTTCAATTGCACATAGAAGAATTTGACCAAATTTCAACCTTGACAACTGCAACTCTCACTAAATAMATTTTCCCTGTGCTGAATTTTCTCTGATTTTCGTTGTTTCATGTCAAAAGTGATCAAGCTAGAGCTATGCGCTGGCATACAATTGCCTTGTTCCTGTAGGGCACTGACATTTCCACCAGGGGTGCAAAAGGTGGAGACCAATTTTTTTCCAACATAGCCACATTGGTAGGGACTATGATCAGAGTAATGTCATAGAGGAGYAGACCCACATAAGATCTCCCAGGCGCAGAAAATATTTCTTCTCTGGTCTGACAGGGCCTGTTACAGGCTGCTGACATAGAGGCAGACTGAAGGTATGCAGAGAGTCTGTTAATACCATTCTGATGGTTTCAACACCCKTTATAACTGCAGTCACAGTTGAAAATTCAGCTTCTGTTTGTTTGATGGTCAGAGGGACAAGAAACCTAGGTTTTCTCATGTTGGAAGAGTGACTTACACATCTCTGCCCTTTTGTTTCTGCAGAATGAAAACCCTTCTGTGCATAGCAAGAGTGCTAGAAGTTCTGGAAAGGCTGATTTTACCAAGTGAATGGCAGTGGGTTTTCTGATTATTTACAGCTTCATCTAAATAGCCTGAGCATTCATTTGGCCTTCAGAAACCTGTTTTTCTGTGCATACCTGCCACCCAAATCCTACAGTGCCAGAAACTGGAAGTAGTCTGGAGGACCATAGCAAGAATGTCTCGAGGACTGGAAAACACAGTTGGTATGAAAAGCTAAAGAGTTTGGTTTCGTAGTTCTTAAAAGAGAAGAGTGCATGGACAAAGAGTTTGCAGGCATGGTATTGAAGAGGATGGTAACCAGTTGTCTCCCAAATTTATGAGGAAAGAAACAAGCACGAATGTTTCACGAGCCTAATGTACAGGACAAGATGACTGAATTTGGAAAATTTTTCCCTTTTGTGGATAAATGTCATGTAATCTCCAGTCAGAATGCACATTTATAATTGCACAGCAAATTGCACAGCTGTTCCCAGTGAGTTCTTGTTTTGTACAAGGTCCGGCGTCCAGGAATGCATCCAGGGTYGAAGTTCAGGAGCTTCTTCCAGCCCTGTTCTCACTGGTGTTACATGCTGCAGAGAGCCTGTACAGGAGCAACCTAACAATGTTGTTGGATCACTTAGGCAGGGATCAGCTTGTCAGTCAGATTGCCAGCAGATCACCTCTTGAAGTACCCCATCTCTTCAACTGTAAGTTGTAGAATAATGGTATTTGGATGGGCTTTTTTTTACCCTGCACCTCACCCTGTTATTKGTACATCTCTAAGACTAAGGCATTTGCAAAAGCAACAGAAACCTTTCCTTTTCTGAACTTCCTTTTCTGAACACCTTTTCAGAGTTAAATGAATTCACATGATGCCACTGACCTCCATACTGTGCAACCTTTACATCTTGATGGTATTGGACTCCTGTTCTATGTTTCATTTCAGTGTGTTCTGTGAGACTAAGTGGAACTTACTAGGAAATTGATTTTTTTCTAAATGATTTTTCTAATTTATGTCTCTTGTTCATGTTTTCCATTTCATCTTTGATTTCATAGATCTCTCTGTTCTTGGTTGCAGTTTTTCCTGCTGAGAAGTGCTGACTGCTGTGTACCATACATTTTTCTTGTAGAAATACAGCTATAATAGTGAAAAAAAAAAATACTGTCTTCATATTAATCAGCAAAGAACGTGTCCCTGGCAGCTTCTGTTCAATCTGACCCCAACATGGAGGATGATAAAACAACCTGCAGTACTGATTTAAGTGCCACATCTCTTACTGAAAAATAAAAACTTGGTAAGTGTGCTTTTGTCAAGACCTATTTATGCATCTAAAAACTCAAAAGCATTTTCTTGGTGTAGATGTAGATTTAGATGTAAATTRTGTTTTTCACCAAATACTGTCTTTCATACTGGCAATCTTACCTCTAGCTATATAGGACTGTAATTCATGGATCTGTGCATCATCACATGTGAATGTGGCTAAGCAATCCTCAGCAGGTCAAAAGCCCTGGAGCATGGTTTTCTGTAATGATGGCCTCATTCTTTGACATGATTTAACCTCCCAAGATCATTCAGTGTGAACAAATTGAACCTTCTAATAAAGCTGCCAGAACTCATGTTGTTGAGGTCCTCCAAGAACCTAATGTCTCTTCAGACTGCTTGGAGAAAATTTGGAGGAAGTGAATTCCAGGTAGGGGATTTGCAGCCATGGTAGCCTATGTCTGTTACAACTGGAAGTCCTGAGGCCAGGTCCTGTCTTCACATAATTGAGGTGGGCTAATTWAAATACTGTAAACCTAGATGCAGACTTTGCTTTGGGCTAAATCTCATATTTTAGCATAAGCCTGTGCTTCTCTGACCCAAACCTGAAGAAAATAAACTGGGTTTAAACTAAGGGCAGACTGATTTTTGCTGGTTTTTGCACTGAAAAAACTATATCAAGGTTTAAATCACTTCTTTGAAAGAAGACCCGCAATTCTGCATGCAGGCRAGCCTTTAAGCTTCAATTTGTTTGTGTGATATAAAGATCAGAGAATACAAAGAACATCCTTATTCTCCCACCAGCTCTGATCCACTCATCTCTCTCTTCACTTGTTGTTCTCTGCTGGGCCCATGAGATCATCTCAGTTTGATTGTTCRTTTGTGACTGCAATAATAATTTTTTAGAAGATGAGACGTGGTGAGAATACCTGTCCTAATGCCATTGAAAGGATGGTGAAAGATAGGCTGATGACCTGGCCAGGGCTGCAAGTAGACTCTAGAAGTGCGGTTTTCCTTTCCTAGGGCTGATTTCAGTGTCAAGTCTATTTGCCAGCATAGCATGCTGATGTGCCATCAGATTTCCTAAATACTCAGAGGAAGGATTTGCACTTACAGCTGCACACTGATGAGTGCCCCTTCTGATTCCCCTCCCCCAGCTCATTAACATGCATGTCTTCCCTTATTAGTGTTCGTCATTATGTGAACAGCTGGTAACTGTTCTGTTTTTCTTCTCATCAAAAAGAAGGCTTCACAGCCATGAAGAAAATTACTATTAGGTACAAGCAATTTTTAATACTGACTCCAGGTTCATTAATTTTTTCATTATCGTTCTCATCATCATCATGGCAAGGGTGGGCAGGTAAGCTGTGGGCCTTATTCTCATCTCACTGGGAGCAGTATAAAGGGAGAGAAAGTCTTCCAAAGGCAGCAGGCTTACACCAATGCAAACTGGGGTGAATGCAGATCAGAGTCTGACTCTCATTACATTTTTCATGCCTGCCTTTAAAATATGAGTAGTTTCTCTTCCAAATCCATTTTAACTGTAATTAACTGTAATGAAGATTCTTTTTCTGCTTGTATTTCTGAAATACATGCTCCACCAAAGATTTTAAATTACCCTTCTCCTACATGTCTTATGATCAATGTATAAATTATTTCTCTCATGTATTTTAAGGAGAAGATGAAAAAATAAAAGATAATTGGTAACTAGACACATTTGCTGGGGTTCTCACTTTGATTTTTCTCTCAGGAGATGTTTGGTTAAGATGGAAGATGCATTTTTAGTGGACCATCATGGCTGTATTCAGACTCAGGGCAAGGACAGGTCAAAAGATTTTGTGAGCTGTCTGAAATACTCTAGTATTTAGATCTCCACTTTCCAGGCTGCGGACCATTTCTGGAGTAATGTTTTGCCCTGGATTTTTAAATTACATGGGAGGGTTATTGTCTTCTATACTTTTCATCCAGCACATAAGATATTTTCTGTTTTTTCTTCTCAATCCATAAGCTTGAGAACAGTCATTTTCCATAGGAACCAAAACAATATACTCATGAACAATTTTTGTCCAAGTGTGGGAAACTTAGTAAGCTGTAATAGAGGTAAGAGAATGTAAAAGTTGGACTTTGGTCTGACAGTATGAGTTCAACTCTTTCTAGCTACAAGTACCTTTACTATGGCAAAATCTCCAGGAACAGTGTCTGATGGGTCTAGAAATGTTGTAAATATAGGAGATTGCCATAGCAAAAAGAGGTCTCATGCTATCTTGAATGAATTTTCTTTTAATAGTCTCCCACAGCCTCTCCCTCAAGACTCCTCTCTTCCCCTTCCATCCTGGTGGAATGGAGAGAAGAATTGAAATAATACTTCTRTGTTGAGATAAGAACAGTTTAATAATTGAAAATAGAATAATAATGGTAAATAATACTGATACTACTAATACTGACAACAATAATAATGAGAAAAACAAGTACTGCACTCTGCAATTGCTTAACACCCAATGACCAATGCCAGASCCCCCTTCACAAACACAGATGTACCCCCCTTCCAAGTATCTCCCCTCCAGTTTATATACTGGGCATGACGTTCTGTGGTGTGGAGTACCCTTCTGGGCAGTTTGGGTTACCTATTCCAGCTATGCTCCCTCCTAGTTTGTTTTTTTTTACCTCCTCACTGGCAGAGCACGAGACAAGGGAAAAMGAATCCTTGGCTTAGGGTAAATGGACTTAGCAAACAGCCAAAACATCAGTGTGTTATCAACACCATTCTCATTCAGAATCCAAAACACAGCACTGTCATAGTTACTGAGCAGAATTAACTCTACCCTAGCTGCAACAAGGACAAAGAGCAAATAGTTTTTGCACTTCTTGGACGTTGAACCCAACTGATAGTAGACTAAGTCAAATAGTTGTGGAAAAGAGCAAACATGAAACATATTCTGTAGATATTTAAAAATAAGTTAATTTTTTCTTGAAAAATATGGAACTGTAAAGATGTGATATATGAACACTATAGATTAGATCACTCTCCACTCTTTTTCCAGATTAAATACAAGTGCAAAATAGTGCATAGCCTTGTATTCCRACCAAACAAATTTAGTATATTCTGCAATTAAGTTAAAATGCACTTTAATGTAGGTATATTGGAAACCAGTTCAAAATTGACTTATGTTCCCTCCATATCTCCCTCTGTATTGTTATACTGTCTTACTATTTTTCATTTAATTCTAATCTCACATTGCAAAGAAAATTAGTTTGAAACAAAGTAGTAGTAGAATAGTTTTAAATGGACAGAAGTCTTTAATCAGTCAGATGACCTGAAAATTAAGGAAATGCTGGAAACACTGTGCTAAAAGATAAATAATTAAATTGGTTTTGAATGTTATGTTGTTTCCAGTCTTCCAAATGAAAATATGCACAGTGATCAATTGTCCAAACAAAGTCAATGACATACTACGTTCTTCGGCGTTCTTCCCCTTGTGGGATCACGTTTTCATCTCTGAACCTGTTTTTTCTGAGCCACTAGAGGGTGCTCAGATAGCAGCWTTACAGGGAATTTATAAAGCATCATTTCAGGGTTTTGGGGCTTTTACGGAGCTAGCCTTTAATTCACATGTTCGTACTTGTTTTGGCTGTTTTTTTTTATTTGCTTGTTTGTTTTCTCTCTGACTCTTTATTTAGAGCTTCTGCAAGGTGAGGGGTTCTGCTGAATGGATTAGTTCTTCATTGTCTTGGCATTATTTTGATGGTCAGCACAGCACAAATAGCCTTACTGTGTCGCTCCTCACATCATGGCCAAACACATCTTAGTAGTCAAAAAATGTGAAATCAGCATTAAACAACAGCTTTCAAGAGATTAAAACAGATATGCTAGAGTCCAGAAATTCAGGACCATTGCAGGATGAGCAAACATGTAGTACATGGCTCACTCCCTTCTCTATCCCGTTCTGAAAAAAAAAAAAAAAAGCACATATGTCTTCTCCAAACTTACCAGCTTCCATTTCCTATGCAAGGAGACATTCCATGTTCTAAAACTATTCACTTTGTCACCATACTAAAAAGCCTCAGTAAATACACAGAACATGCATAAGCATCATGCATAATGAGTGTTGCCACTCTTCTATAAGTACATTTCACTGTGCTGTGTGATGTCATCCTGTGTTAAAAATCTCCATCAGGTGGGAGCTTTTGTGGTGACTTTAAAAACTTTGTGTGTGGAGTCTTCTATACCCTCCAGGGATAAAGGCAGGAATTTTTACAATATCAGGATGTCTGAACAGCTAGCAACAAGCCACATAGATTAACTAGGCTTTGGCACTAATTGAGTAATCTGTAGAACACCACATACCTTGACAGTGCCAACAAAACGCAAACAACATTGTTGTTTTCCCCCATTTCTGCTTCAGTCTACAAGGTAGTTTGAGAAACTGTAAAGAACAGTTATTTAATTAAAGACAGATTTGAGAGATTATAGCTAAAAAAAAATCCCAAACCAAAATCAAGCACACCTTAGGGGATTCCTGGAATTAATGGATTAGAAGGAAAGAGATCACCCAATGCACAAGAAGAAAAGTATGTATGGCTGTACGGTATTGGCAATTTTCAAAGGTGTGTGAGGAAAAGGAGGTAAAGTCTGTAAAGAAAGAGTTATGGAAAAGTGCCTGACCACCTTRTGGATACAGAACTGAGAGACTTTGCTGTATATACCTGTGCAGGCATATTGTGGATGAAATTGCTGCAGAATAAGCCAGAGATTTTAGTTGCTTGGGTTAGAATGTGATTTTTCATGGACAAGRACAAGGAGTTTTCTTAGAGTTTCAATGAATTCATTCCCTTTGAGAACAGGCTGTACCTCTGATTCTTTTCTTCATTGTCCTGTGCAGAACCGGGTATCACAATTTCTTCAGGGAGGTTTTGTTGACCTTCTGCTGAAGCAAATATATCTGTATAATTGTGGTCTTACTAAGTACTAGCTGATGCTAAACTACTCCTTGTGCAAAAAAAGATGAAAAAGTAATCCATCTGCCTTCCATACTTTTGATCCGTATCATTTCAGAGTCATGTGAGTGAAAGAGCAGCAGTAGCTATAGATAATGATCTTCTTGCAATGGGCAGAAGCATCATATATATGCAGTTAGATTAGTTTAATTTTGATCATCATAATCCTCTGTCATAAGACAGGATGAACATGTGATGATGGTCACAGATAGGAGGAGGCATAATTTTTCTCTCTTGATTTTATTTGATCATTCCTTTTCTTCACTTGATCTTTTAATCTTTAGAATCATTCTTCCGATTGTGCTCATTGAACTAGAAATCATGATTGTCCCTGGAGTGAATGGTCACTGTCACTATTGACCTTTCTAGCAATATGGAGGACTCAGATAGATGGGAATATCATGAGCTTTCAAAAGAACTGTTTGATGGAATAGCAAGGAAGCAGAAYGCAGAAAGCTGATTTAAGGGGTTACCACTTAATTACAGGAAAATTAAGTAAAGAAAGCAAACAGAATCCAAAACCTTGGAGGTGAGAGAAAGCTGGTGTGAGAAGGCAGTCATGCAAACTATTATTGCTGAGGAAAAGGTTTTTTGGAATAGAAAGCCAAGGCATGATCCTTTAAGATAGATGAGGCAAGAGGGCAAAACCTGTATGAGAGAAAATGCTCACAGATGTGGAAAAAGAYACAGGGAAGTGAGAAGCAATGGGATGAATCTGGAAGTTTGAAGGGAAAATGAGGCAGSATAGTGTCTGCAAAAGCCCATTTTAGTGAAAAGTAATGGGTACTGTGATAAGTCCAAAGCAGCATGATTTTTTTTCCTGGGGTTTGTTTCCTTCTTTAACTGAAATTGTGGTATATGTTAGTATCTGAAATAACCTACTATGGAAAAATAATCACTTTCATACAATGCACTGAGAACCCATTATGTCATTTTAAAGTTCAGGTTTTAAAATTGATTTGAACTTAGTTTATTGATATGAGCTGGAAACATTGCACACAGTGATTTCCAATTGCAAATACAGAATATTTTGCCTACCTGACTTGTGGATGAGAATGGTCTGGGTCAGCAAACAAGTTGCAAGGTATTGTATATGGTTGCAAATGGTCTTGCTTCCCTAGATTTTTCTAGGAGGTGTTTTCCAGAATAGATAGGACTACCCTCTGACCTGAAATCTCATGTGTTTATTCCATTGCTAGAATTAAGTTGAGGAGGAGTGGTAGCTTTCTTACTTTTGTCCTTGTAGAATAAGTTGTCACTCAGCTGAGTCATGCCTTTGCCTTTGTGACTTTTGTGAGGAGTGCTTTGCTTTTGGAGATCTTACAGTCCGTCTGGTGGGATTTTCCAGCCTAAGGGGCCTGTGGCAAATCAGCTCCTAAAGGGGAGCATTTTCAGCTGCTCTAAGCACAGCAGCTGATAGAATCCAGGGTGCTCAGCCATCTTCCCAAGAAGGAATCGGATAAGTACTCCTACTACACAGCCATGCAGAGCACATAGAGCAACCCAGCACAGTGGCAAAGAAGATGGCAAGATAGGTAGGATCTGGTTGATACTCCTCCAGCAATCCATCCTTACCTCTGGTTGAACTGCAGACTGTGATCAGATTGGGAGTTCTTGRCTTGGCAGATACCGTGTTGCCACTTCTTGACTAAAGCTACTGGTATGCAACAAGCAGTTTGGGGACTCTGCCCCCCAGGTTTTTGAATTTCAGGCTGCCTTCAGGACTGAGGAGCGAAAGGTTACTGCACATCTTTGTTGCTGCCCTTCAAGTATTATGCCTTGAACACTCCACAGCTTTTTTTTTGCTCTCATCTGCCATGTGCAAAGGACTTGTGTGCCTTTTGTGCAGATGCATTTTTAACACACCTACTACCAGGGCTGAAGAAAGTAGTGAAGACGCTACTTGGATGCTTCTTGGAGGGCAACACAAGTCATCTTCATTGCTTGTGGAAATAAGCAGATTGCAGCTGTTTAACTAAAGACAGGACTGTGCATCTCAGAGAGAAATGTGTAGTTCTTCCACCAGATCATTCACACATTGGTATGTTTTATTATGCTCTTTATGTTGTTGCTTTAGGTTTTTTTAAAGTGTTGCTCCTTTTCAATTCCTGCTTGGGAAATGGTTTTTCTCCAAGTCTGACATAACTACAACTTACTTTGTAGACACCATGAGACCCCAAAGGTCTCATGCAAAGGATACACTATTTTAATGTTACCTGTAGTGGAATGGTTGAGTGACTTATTTCTGCCAACTGCTCGACCTAATGGATTTTCAATATATTTCTAGTATTAAATCACTTCAGTCATTCCTAGAGTAATTCATGCTTGTAGTGCTACACTAATTCATCCTTATGTATAACAKCAAAAATGCCAAAAGGAAGTCAAACTTTCTACATCGAGTCTGTTTRTAGAAAGCCATGACTTGCACATCTGTGTACTAATTTTGGTACAATGGCTCTGTGTTAGACACTATAACACGAATGAAAATGGTTCTTTTGCTGTATCTTTCTCATTAGTTTCTGTTTGTGCAAGTTTGTTGCATTATTGCAAGGAGAAGAAAAAATTCTTATTTCTGTACAATGAGCTGGAGAGAGTTTTCTTAAGCTGGATAGTGCTTTCTTAACATTGGAGAGGTTTCAAATACACATGTCAAAACATTTGTGTTCTAGCAGGTGCACAAGTATTCATTTGTAAACATTCTGTTAACACATGTCTTGCACAGGTATATTGTCTTTTGTCCCAGAACTGATGAGTTTTAAAAATGTCGGTGACTCACATGAAGTTTATATTCATCATAGTTACCTTGGCATGAGCCTTGTGCCTGTCCATCCATGCATGTATGTCACACAAGTACACAGTCTGTGATGTAATAATCATCTTTGACAAAGATTGCTTACAACACAGTCCTGCTGTGGAGTGCTCTAAAATAGTGAATTCATGTTTGTGTGTTTGGAGCGTTACCCTGAGAGATTACAGACACAGAATGATTCATGMTGTTTCCTTCTTTTGTGCCCCAGCCAAGTAACAAGATTCTGCCAAGTATTTGTAGCTCTTGAAAGCCATGTTCATGTCTTTCCAGGAGGGAAGACACCCTCAGTAAGTATGCAGCCTGCCAAAAGGAGAGGAAGAATTTCCCTACAATGCCTAAGATGAGTACTCCTAGTTTTATAGCAAAATTTATGTAAATGAATGCTCAACAGCAAATTCCCAAAGCTATTAGTTATTGTTTGTTTATGGGAGACTGTAAAAAGTGCAGAGAACTTTGCCTGAGTTAGAGAAGATTTTTATTTTATACTGCTTTTAATATGAACTTGCTCTGCAATTCCTTATTTTTTGAAGAACACAATACAAATCAGGAATCACTGAGTTTCTTTGAGCTGTTTCCCAAATAGAATGTCTCCTTCCTCTGCTTCTATTAGTGGCACAGCTTACTACAGAACCAGGAGTGGACCATATTATCCATGCATAATGACAGAACAAAACAGTGTCTTCCTGCTGACAAAAGGACTTGTCCTAGGTGTCCTAAATATACTTGAGAGTGAGAACATCTTATCTGAAATACATGGTGAAATGTATGTTTCTATTCTAGACAAAAATATCTTAGAATTATTGATTTGGCTAGTCTGGCTCCTTGAACTGGGTTTTCAGTATCTGGTAGTTCTTCTTTAGTGTTGTGTAGTGTTCTCTTCCGATTTGCATTAAATCTAGAGAGAAATAATAGCCCTCATGAGTATTTGCCTTGTGTGATGTTTGTGGCTTTCTAGGTTGTAGAAATTTTGCTATGCTGTTTTTATACTATTTTTATATCTAATTRCTTTTTATTTACTTCATACAAACATAAAATAGTTTCATCAGACCACATGTGTAACAATAAGTGGATTGTCTGTCAACCAATGAACCACTCCAAGGCAAGATAAGAAGTTACTGTGTACATCAACTGATGCAATTTATAACATCAGCTGATATGTACTTAAAATATTATGGCATTGACTGCATACAAAGATTATACTGTGAAATATTAACTACAGCAAATTAAATAATTGATACACTCAGAAGCCTATGGATAAGAGGACGAGTGCCTTGCACTCATGTTAGCAATCCCATCAAAGTCAAATGCTATCACAACTATCTGAAGTCTGCTGGAAACTCTTTGGACTGACACCCCTCACTCTCAAGTAACCTGTGATTTTATTTCATTCCCATGGTTCTGAAGATCAGGCTCAAGAAATGGGATTGGAAGTGCCCAAGAACCAGGCCCCTAAAAAGCAGCATAAAGCCCACAGCTTTGTCACCTTCATCTTTTATATGAAATAGCAGTTAATTGCCCAGGAATGTAAATTTTTTACTACTGTTACTTCTATTTATTAACATTGTTATTATTACTTCTATTGAATGGCACTTCCTCTCTGAAAAATGGATCCTTCTTAGCCAGTGCCACAAGCGATACTTTTCTGATTACAAATCACATGAAAAATCTCTGTCAGGCAGTGTCCTGTTCATCCAGCTGTGCTCTACTAGAGAGTATTGTTAGATATCTGTTTACCTCAGCTTCTGACATCAACCCTTGATTTTTTTTCTGTTTGTTCTTGTGGTGATCTGAAAACCTGGGGAGAGATTAAATTCAAGCTTAAAAAAATAATGAAGGAGAAATGTAGGGAAAGGACTGTGAGGACACGGCATAAAATCTATTTTGCTGTATCCAAAACTTAGTGCTGTGGGCACTTTAGAGCCCCTGTGTCCAGATGAGCACTCTGCCCTGATTGTCTGTGTAAGATCCTTCTGGGTTTTTGTTGCAAAGGCAGCATGGCTGCACAGAATGTCAGGAGTATTTATTTAGTCCCTAATTTATCTACCTGGGCAAAGCAGGGTTCCAGGGCTGACTGTGATGTTTTCCTATCTGACCATTATTTGAAACAACTGGGCAAAGCTGATCCTGAGATTTGGCTGGTTGACATCTGGCAGTTGTGCAGAGGTGCTAAAGAAGAAAGGTTATACCTCCTCTGAGACTGTATCAGGGATGTAGTCCCAGATATCCAAAAATATGGCTGTGTGCTGCTGAGGCTGTAGCAGACCTCCCATCCACCTTATCCATGCAAGAGCAGGAGCTTTGAGAGAGTGTCAAGGACACAAGCTCTTGCAGATGTATGGCCACAAAAAGGAGGATGTTCTGACCTGCTTTTGAGGACATTTCAATRTGTGCATCGTCTAGGGTTTCTGGGGAGCTCAAGGATCATATTTGCTGACTGTGTGTCTTTTCCCCTAGAAATAGGGCAGACTTTCACAGTTCCTAGCCTCAATCTGACATAACTTGCTGATCCACACTGGTTCTGCTTCTCCTGTCTAGAACTAGTTTTCTGCACAGGTTTAGTGCCTTGGGTTTATTTTGTGTATTGGTAGGTGGGGTCTTGATGGTTTTGGCTAGACAATTACTGTGACTTGACATCTACTTTTCCCACAACTCCCAGTGATCTTTAATGTTGCTCTGCTTTTGTGACATTCATATGCTATACACTGCCAGGTGAGCAAGCCTTCGGCTTTTTTTTTGCATAGGGATTTTTTTTTATGGTGGTGTCTGAGTATCTTATAGAGTTCCGCCATTGAGGTCTTCTGTACCTCTGCACAGCATCAACAATATTAATGAACTCTGCAGAAATAGCAATATTCCAAAAGGAGAAACAGACATTCACTATTTTTAAGGCATGAGGGGAGAGAGTCATTCCAAAGTGAGATGTCATTCCCAAGAGTATTCTTTCCACCTACCTCATGTTTGCTGTRTACTAGAATATCACAAATTTGAAAAAATAGGCTGTTTGAAGTATGTTTCCGGTCCCACCTCTGGCAGTCGAGATTTGCTTCAGATCATAGTCATGCTGCTCCTTCTGCACTCTAGGCAATTTGCGTCCCTTCTGTTCAGGGGGAGGGCAAAGTGTGAGGCTGAGTTTTACCGAAGGATCATGAAAAGCACCAGCAACGAGCTATCACCTCTGCGTGTGAATTTACCGATCTCTCTCAAAGGCTGTGTAACTCCTAGCCGTATGAACCATGCCAGGCTCAGAGCACTTGGTTCGCCGTACTTTCCTGGGCGCTTTACCCCATTACTAAATGTTCCCGATCAGACCAAACAATGATCAATACAGCGCAGGGGCAAGAAGGGGTGTCCGCGGGGTCAGGATAACCAGAGGAATCGGTTTTGCGCTCCTTCCCCACAGGAAGCTCAGAGAGGAAACTCATCTTTCTAGAGCACTTCCAGCAGAGCGGGGCCGGGCGCGGGGCGGCGGCGGGAGCTCCGGGGGAGGGCCGGCCCTGGGGAAGGTGGTGGCGGCCGCTGTGCCCGCCCTGCTCACCTGGGCAGTGGTGCCAGCGCTCCGCGCCGCTCCCTTCCGCTCCTTGGAGGATGAACGGGCCGGAGAGGAAGGTAAGGGGAAGCCGGGCGGGTCGMGAACTGGCGGGACGACCCCAGGTACTGCACCCTGCTCCGGGTGCACGAAGCCGGGACACGACGGCGTCGGGTGCTGACATTCTCCGGGCGTTCTCTCGCTCCGGTCGGCACGGCGGGACCGGAGGAGATGTATCCGACCGCCAGTGCCGCCGCGGCGTCCCCCCGGCCCCGCTGAGCGCTGGTCGGTTTGCCGGGAATGTGCTCAGCAGTGCCCAGAGCCCAAAGGCAAGGAGTCAACCTTGCCGGTGGTGCCATGACCACCGGAGAGGGATTTGCTGTGGAGATATTCCCGGAGGGGAATAAAKCAAGGGAGAATTCTGTTGTTGAAGAAATAACGAGCTAAGATCAAGCGGCTTGTTAGCGCTGAAGTGCTGCTGGGGGGTCTGTTCAGTGCTGGCAGGAGAGCTGCAGTTGCACTTCTTCACTTTGAGTGCTGTTAAGTATTTGATATCTGCCAATCCAAARGCAAAGCAAAGTGTTTGCTGGAAAGCAGCAGCTTAGGCCTTTTAAATGTGGTGTGATCACTGTTGTTCTAGAAAATTTGCTCATAACTAGAAGAATTTGGCCACTGTCCTGCCAGAAGTTAAGCTTCTTGGGGAAATACTAACATCTATTGCTGCTGCTGGTGGTTGAAGAGTGTTGTTGCTATGTGTTTCTATAGGTTACCTTTCCTCTTCAAAGCAGTGTAGTAAAGGTGTGCCATGTCTCTCAAAATAAAGCTGTCAATAAGAACAATACAGATTTGGCCCATTCTAGGGAGAATGACTGCAGGTGCCTATCTCCAGAAGGGAATCTGCATCCCTGGAACAGTTCATTACCTATCAGCTGTGAGAAGCAAAATCAGACTGCATCTTCTCCTACCCCTAGGGAGGGAGAAACAACTGCGGACAGAGACGAGCAGGAACCAATACACTTTGTTGCTCGCACACAAAGGGGTGGAGAAGGTAGAGGGTGAAGGAACGCCCCCTGCCCCTATGTGCACTCTTAGCACTAATTGTGCCTGGTGACTTATACAGTGTCAAAGGCTRCTAATGGAAAGGGAACCAGACTGCGTTCCCTCTTCAGCTTTGCTSCCTTGAAGCAGGCTTCTTTCTCCACTTGCAAAATATCCATAATGCAAAGTATTTTATAAAMTTCTGGACAAAACTGAACTAAGTGGCATTGTCCAAACCAGTCAAAATCTGACTGTTAAAAAATATCAAAGTCAGATTCTATGGTAAGATTAGCAAGCAATTCCAGCAACCTCATTCTATTGAACAATACCTACCTGAGGTTATATTTTTTGTAGGCTTTTGCTACTGGGAGACTCTTACTCACAGTGTTTACAGAGACAGTGTAACAAACTCATAGTAAATTAAAACACAATTGTGCTGCAATGAGTGATTTTTTAAAGTTATGAAATTAGAGAAATTTGGGGCAGGAGTTTAAAGAAAAAGGATTCTTTTGTTTTTCAGTTGAGTTGGAGAGAGGTCATTGCTGTCAGTCATGTTCCTCTTTATTTCTTTGTTAAGTAAATAATTGGATTTGTGGACTGAAAACTAGACTTTGCTCTTTCTCAAGCAAAAGTAACCTTCAATTTAATATCTCTTTGCTTTCCAAGTGCCATGATTTCTTGTATTGTTGATGAATAAAAGCGTAAGGTTTTTGCATTTGATAATATATTGTACATTATCAAAGTATTGTAAAGTTTTGTTTTCTTTTTTTTTTTTTTTTTTTCTAATGAAGCAGAGGTATACAGAGAAGAGTTCTATTCTATTTGTCATGATTATTTTCCCCATATTTAGTGCAAGTTAAAAACAGTGCAAGTAGTCTGGATAATTTAAATAATTTGTAGATACTGACTTTGATCTAATCTGGATATGCAGGATGTTAGTTTTTACTGTAGTTAAGAAATTTGTTGGACAAATGTGAAAGGACTGAAAAACTGTTGAGCCTCCTAAAAGCTTAGTAAATTTTTTTGTACAGGCTTATTTATACATTCTTAAACTGGTTTTACAGTAAATGAACCATGAACAGAGCTAACTGTCTTCAATAGGTGGTTGTCAAGTACCAGATTTTCAAGTCTCTGTAAAATACGACCTCTCAAGTAGTATATTCTTACTGCGATGAACTGGGATTTACAGATGATACTTCCAATAATGCCAACATAAACTTAGCAATCTACTTGTAGCATAAAGCCTTAATATTGAGGTCAGAGTGAAGCCTTCGACTGGCTTTGGAAGGGATATAAGTTTTGAGGAGAATATTTTTCTCATTTTGGAGGGATTTGCAGGTGTAAACACCATAGAGAATATATATCCACTGCATTTTACTGGAAAAAAACAGAAAGACAAGATGCTTCAGGGTTCCCATGCTGGCTTCCAGAATCACTCATATACTTAAATTCATCATGCTGAAATTAGTCATGTGTAAAAAACTGGTTTTCTGTGAGCATAAAATTTGTTAGGATTTATAAAGTTGCAGTTAAAGCCAGCAAAGACTCTTCAGTAGTGGAAAAACTGATACATGTGAATATTTTCCAGTGGCTGGATGCACTGACTTCATTCTGGCACCATACTCAGTATGCATTTCTGAGAGCAGATTCTCCTTCAGTATATCTGTCCCTTCTGTAAGTCCTTGGTTGAATTAGCACATGCTGCTCACAGTAAAGCCTTAGTGGTCAGTAAAGCTTTATTGGTCATCAGTCAGGAAGTACTGCAGCAAGATGACTGCAGGAGCATGACTTGAGTGTGCCATAAGAGGCGGTGCAAGTGTGTATGTGTGTGTTTTAAATACTCCCTCTTCCTCCTGTTTCAGTGAATCCATKGTTGTCTTCTCACAGGCAAGATGTGGGAAGACCACTGATGTTAGGGGGGAAAACGAGTCTTTGACTTTCAAATCCTTCAGTTCCTACTTCAGTGACACAGATACGTCCCTTCTGCACCCACTCACTCAGCTTCACTCCAGCTTCTGCTCCACTGGTCATCACCTACTTGTTCTGTCTCTCTCCGTTTCTTCTGAGCACTGTGCTTCTGAGGAGAGGCTGAGAGTTGAGGCTGTTGAGCCTGGAAAAGAGCGGAGTTGGGGTGTACCTCATCAATGAATAACTAAAGGGAGGGTGCAAGGAGGACAGAGACAGACACTGTTTCAGTGGTGCCCAGTGACAGCTCCAGAGGCAATGAACATGGAATGAACTGTTACGAGAGATTCTCTCTGAACATCAGGAGGAAACTGTGAGGGTGACTGGGCACTGGAATGAGTAGGTGTCCACAGGTGTGGCCTTCATACTTGGTGTCTCAGAGGAACGTTTTCAGAGGAAAATGTTACACGGTAAATGTTTTCTCTGACATGAAAAATTTGAAWTTTTTTTCCCACCAATATGAAATAGATGTGTGGGCAAAAGTGAAGAGAAAAAAGAAGTAGTTTATTAACAAAAACACAGTGCCCACAGGACACAGATAAAAAGTAACTGTTAGATATTTAAAACTGAGGAACACACGCTGCCCCCTCCCCTACAGCTGCTCCCCATGCGGTGCAGAGAAAACGGCGGCTGCTCTCCCCTGGAAAAAGAAATGAAAAACCCACGTGGCCGCTCCCGCAACAGTGGCAAAAACCTGGATTATAGTCCTTTTCTCACTGTGGATGAAGCAGAGGGCTTAGTGTGTTTTTCTGTYGCTGGCTTGGCTTCTTCCGGAGTCCAGGACGAGACAGAACCGCGCRGCTTTCTCCCCGCCGGCCGAATTGCTCCGGAAGCAGCCGCAGAGGGGGTCAGTCCAGGGAAAGCTGTTTGCCCAAGCTAACAGCTGACTAAACGGCAACAACGTAACTCCGCTGCAGGCAGCGAGCAAGGACTCCCGCAGGGCCTTTGCCGAGGTTCCAAAAGCCCATGAGCTGAGCTGCAAAAGCAAATGGCTGCAAGGCAGTCCCGGCTTTTAAACTGCCCTTGCCACTCCTGCCCCGTCTTCTGGGTTGCATTTAAAGGCACAGGCACCTATTGGGCATTACAAGACCATGAATATAGGAATACAGGGTTGGCACAAAATCAACCCAAGACACTTGGAGACACTAAAAAATACATCCAGACAGGCCCATCCCAAGCAACCAGCTCTTGGATGGATGGGGGTTTTGACCTGATGAGCATTTCAAACTAAACCATCCTTTGGTTCTATGATTCTGTGAGTCTGCTGTCAGGCAAAGCATTGTTACTCTTTCCACTTTCCTGTTGCCTTTCAGCAGTCCACATAGTTCGCCTTCTTGCAGCCTTCACTCCTCTCAAGCATTCTGGGACTTTGCACAGACAGGYTCATCCTCTTTAGTTGTGCTCCTTCCCCATTCACCTAAAATAAACAGCATGGGGATTGCGGCTTGAGCTCTGCATTTAGTAATGCATCTCCAGACTTCTTATGCTTCTTATTCCTGCAACTTATTTTCTGGCACAAGCTCAAATGTATATCTAAGCAAGGGAAATCCATGTGAGAATGGGCAGATTCCTGCAATACTGTCTGAAATCAATAGCAAAGTTGTCCTAGAATTCAACAGGAACAGGGCAGAAACTGGAATACTAGGACATTAAGGAAACCTGAGTATTGACTGACTAAGGAAATATCTTACCTGGTAATTTAAATCAATTGAGAAAAATGGACTGTGAATATCTAGTGACACAGTTTAGGCTATGACATACTATTTTCACTGTGCTCAGTCTGCAAAGTCAAAATATGGTTTATGTTCACATCCTTTCTAGAATTTCTAAATGCTGTTGATACCTGGGGTGGGTAAATTCACATGAAAATAATCTGAAACTAYATAGTCAACAGATCTTAGAGGTCTTTTGAGTAACATCACTTACCCAAGAGCAATGGGGTTTGGGTGTACCCCTCAAGTGTATGGGTTCTGAGTGCCCTTCCTGAGCTCCTCTTTCTGTTCCAAATCTCAGGTGTGGTGTAGGGCAGGCAGCTCAAATGCCAAYGTAGATTTCTCCACCATTAACAGAAAGGAGGAGACTTAAGGAGCATTGCAAGGAAGGCATAAAACTGGTGRCTCCCGTTACTGAGTGGGGTTTTAGGAAACATTTATCTGCAGCTAGGTGCATTATGCTTGGGAGGCAGTGAGGTCTCATCCAGAACTGCAGTTTGAGCACCAAGAAAGGCTGCATGGCTGAGTGATGAAGCACTGATGAAGTCTGCTTCATTTTACTTGTGTTGACTATCTTCAAGGTTGTCCTCAAAGATAGCCACCAGCAGTGGCTGATAGCCAGCGCAGTGTGGCAGTAGGCAAACATGCAAATATGTAACATATGCAGGACATAAGCCACAAATCGATTTGTGAAAAGTGGAGAAAACAACTACCTAGAAAAATTTGATTACAAGGGCTAACATGGGCTCACTGTGGTAACTGGAAAACCAAAAATTCCTTGTCAAATAGATTGGTGATCTTAGTACAGTTTCTTGATCCACCAATCCAGTAGATTAGTGCCTGTCTATATTGCCATATTTGCAATGACCCATGAACTGTATCAGGAGAGACAGAGGCTAAACGCTCACAGTCTCTTTAAACTGAGGCATTTTAGCTGTGAAACGTAGGAATAAACTGATATCTAATTAATGAAAGTGCTTCAAAAGCATTAAGAACCAAAATATCATATTCAGACCACTTTGTCATCATCACAATCCTTGTACCAACTAAGCTTCACCTTTCTTGTGGTTTTACATCACTCACTAAAACTAGGTGGAGAAACAGTGATCAAACATCACGTAATACTGCAAAAGGAAGAAAAGGTGTATACACAAGTGTTCCTTGGTGACTGGGTTTCAGAGAAATGCTTTATTAGGCAGGAAGCATATTGCTCGGATGACATTACCAATTCTTGAAATATTTATTATGTGCCATTGAAAACAGAAAGATTTAAACTAAAATCTTGCAAAGACATAAAACCTCCATGTTTAGCTTTACACCTCCTACATAGTTTCACTGGGGTCAATGAAACTATTCACTGTGGAAAGCTAAGAAGGTGTGTAAATCTCTGCAGCAATAAACATTTTTCCTGATTATCTCCCCAGGGACTGGAAAAAGGGATTGGCAGCTGTCAGACACCTAGGGAAAAATGGCAACTTGTGTCATTGAATGTTGGCTTAATTGAAAAACGGCATTAAGAATTGTGAAACAATTCTCGCCTTTTCCCCCTAACTTGCAGTAGGTGCTATGTGAACTGCTTCCTGCCCTACCCCCAAACAACTGAGATTTGCTCACCCATTACTAAGCCACATTTTGACTGTCAAAATAAGTATTAGAAACTTCTTTTTTTAATTTTTTTTTTATTTAGCAAAACTGAGGTTGCAGGGGACGTGTGTATGTGTGTGTCTGTGAGTATGTGTAATGTTGTTCATACAGGAGGCTTGAAAGCAGACCCTCCACGAATGATGAACCTTCTCATCCTTCATTTCATCCTTTTCCTCATCCTCCTCCTTCTCCCTTTCCTCCCCCCATCCCAGGTGGACACAGCCCCGTGGTCACAGGCGGTTTCTAAGACGCTGCCGAGGAGAGGAAGGGACTTAACGGGTCTGGGGTCCCCGGAGGCGTCGCGGGGAGCGGGCGGGGGTGACGGGGAGGCGCCGCAGGGGCGGGAGTGGCCGGGGCAGCGCCAGCGGCGGGGGGAGGCGCCGGTGCCAGCGGCGCGGGGTGCGCGGCGCAGGGGCGGCGGCCCCGCAGCCCGGGCGGGCGGGCGGCAGGTGGGAGCTGAGCGGAGCGGAGCTGAGCAGAGCAGAGCAGAGCAGAGCAGAGCAGAGGTGCAGCGGGGCGGGGTGGCTGGGAAGGGAAGGGATGGGCTGCGCACCCAGCATCCACGTCTCGCATAGCGGTGTGATTTACTGCCGGGACTCGGAGGAGTCCAACTCCCCCCACCAGACCACCACGATCTCGCAGGGCACAACCACCCTGCACGGCCTCTTCGTTAAGACAGACGCGGCCGACTCCATCCCCTCCGTCCTCGCCTACCAGAGCCGGCAGCCGCCGCCCTCCGCCGGCCCCCGCCGCAAGGAGCGCAGGGAGTCCGGCGGCGCCTCCGCCCGGTCCAGGACGCCCCACTGCTGCAGCGCCGAGGCGGAGACCCAGACCAGCAGCWCCAGCGCCAAGGTAAGTCTCGTCCCTCCGGAAGGGTCTCCGGCGGTGCTGGTGCGGGTCCCCGCCGGCCGCGGCAGAGGGAGGAGGGTACGCGTAGCCAGCGCTTCCCCCGCCGGAGGATGCTCGGCGGGCGGGATGCAGCTGGCAGGAGCGGTGTCCTGGTGCCCACTGACTCACCGCAGCTGTGGCGGCCGGGCCGGGCCGGGCTGGCACTGCTGCGGGGGGGCCGCCTCGCCTGGAGCTCCCCCCGGGGGGAGCAGCAGCCGCCGGGCCCCTCGGGYTTTCTCCGCCCCGCGCCCACAGCCTTGGTGCGGCTCCGGGGCTCCCTGTGCTGGGATCGGTCACGCACACCTAGCGAGCGGGAAAAGGGTTTGTTTCGAACCCTGTGACTGATGACAGAGAGTGGGCGCCTCTGGCAGAAGCGGAATAAAATCTCCCCCCTGAGTAATTCTCACTGCAACCAGCCCGTACTTGATGCTGATTTTACTTAATTCCTTTTTCTTCCCGCCGTATTTGGTTAAAATGAACTGTTGCTACTAGGCGTGGAGGTTCGGCTTAGAACCGAACCACTGTGATCTGCACACGTATGCAAACGCACCTTGCTGGTTTAGGGCTGTGGAGATGCTCCTGGAGGGGCGGGCGGGGGCTCTGTCTGCAGGGTATCTGGAAGGCTTGGGTCCCCCTCTCCGTGGCTAAGGCAGGCAATGCTGCAACCTGCCTCTCAAAGTCTTCACTTAAGTTCACTTAATTGCACATCCTAAACATCTTGAAAAGAGATGTTTACCCTCTTTTTTTTTTTTTTTTTTTTTTTTTTTTTTTTTTTTTTTTTTTTTTTTTTTTTTTTTTTTTTTTTTTTTCCTGGGATTTTTTTTTTGGTGTTTTTTAATATCAGAGTAGGTTTTTCGTTAACTTCCCTGAAAACCTTCTAGGAATTAAATTTTCCTCTGTTGTCCCCTTCCAAAGTTTATTAACTAAAGAAAAAGTGTCATGATCCTAGCTGCACCTTAACTTACTTTTCCGTTGTACTAATAAAACAGGATATCATGTCACAAAGTAATCAAAGTATTTTGTTAGAATATCAGTTATGAATTACAAAGTTACAAAATGTTCCTTAATAATTTAAAAATTCAGAAGTCATCTCAAGGAAAACATAAGTGAGAGAAATCACAGAAAAAAAAAACTCCAAATACCCCCACAACTTATTGTCTGTTTGTTTGTTCAAATGCTGAGAAACTTGTAGAATTGCTTGCAGTCACATTGGCTGTTTTACTCATTCAGATGAGGMACCTGCATCATCAATAACTGGGACAAAATTCAAGCATGACTTTAATTTTTTGCCTTTTTTTTTTTTACATTTTAGAGTGGAATTCTTAAGACAACATGATTTCTTATTTAATGTAGAGGAGAGAAAACTTAAAACACTTTCATAACTGTTTGAAGTTTGGAATTGGAAAAAAAGTGGACGTATTTTTAAAAATATCTTTTTTAGTGTGGTAACTCAGTTCTCAATAGTTGTTTATAATTGGTTATTACATTATGTACTGTTATAAACAAATGYATTTCTCAACTTTCTAGTTATTAAAATTGAATGTATTTCAGATGTTTTCAAATTTCATGATTAGTATTGTAATATTATTGGTTCAACAAGGCRCAGTGCTGGGTTCTACCCTTGGGTTACAACAACCACAGGCTGGGGCAGAGTGGCTGGAAAGCTGCCCACAGGAAAAGGACCTGGGGGTGCTGGTGACAGCGRCTGAACATGAGCCAGGGTGTGCCCAGGTGGCCAAGAAGGCCAATGGCATCCTGGCCTGGATCAGCAATGGTGTGGCCAGCAGGAGCAGGGCAGGGATTGTCCCCTGTACTGGGCACTGGTGAGGCCACACCTCAAACCCTGTGTTCAGTTTTGGGATCCTAGCTACAAGGAGGACATTGGGGTGCTGGAATGAGTCCAGAGAAGGGCAATGGAGCTGGTGAAGGGTCTGGAGCACGAGTCCTGTGAGGAGCAGCTGAGGGAGGTGGGGGTTTTTATCTTGGAGCAAAGGAGGCTGGGGGAGACCTTAGCACTCTCTGCAASTGCCTGAAAGGAGGATGTAGCCAGGAGGGGATCCGTCTCTTCTCTCAGTCAGCTGGTGGCAGGATGAAACAGCCTCAAAGTGCTTGAGGGAAGGTTCAGGTGGGACATCAGGATGAATTCTTTATGTGAAAGATCATCAAGCATTGAAGAGACTGCCCAGGGAAGTGGTGATGTTAGGTCATAGGTTTGTCGTGATGATCTCAAAAGTCTTTTCCAACCTAGTGTATTTCTGTGACATCCAAGATCAAATCCCATCTTTGACCAATCACTACCRTCTCAACTAGACCACAGCACTAAGTTCCACATCCCATCTTTTCCAATCTAAATGAGTCTGTGGCTCTGTGATTGTTTTAGATAGTGTCACTTCTTTTTACAAATCATGAGTTTATTTGGTGTCTTGGATTTTATGTTATTTTAGAACTGTTTCAGTTATATTATGGGAAGACTTCCACTCTTATAAGAATTAAGATCTGTAAAATTATTTACAAATTTTTAAAAATTGAGTTAGAGCTGCCATTCTTATGGTCAATCCTGGCATGATTTTGTACATCACACTTCAGTATTGACTAAAAGAGGGTTGGGCTGTTACAGAACTATAATAAAGGCAAAAAAGTATATTATTCTTGGCAGACTATAAGAAGTGGAAAAGTGTGGAAGCATGTTGCTCCAGTAGTACAYGATAATATTTAGTTCCATACAAGTTCAAAAACAAAGAAAAATATTATTTATTTTCATATGAAAAGAGTGTCTAGCAATACCACATGGGTTTAGGTGCTGTAGTGCTTAGTTGCTTGTATTAGCTGCATTGGATATTCCATACCTATGGCATCAGACTGGTGGAAGAAGGAGGAAGCAAAGGGAYGTTCAGACTGATGGTGTTTGTCATCCTAAGTAGCCATTGCATGTGATGGGGAATACTCTCCTGGGAATGGCTGAGCACCTGCCTGCCCATGGGAAGTGGTGACTTAATTCCTTGATTTGCTTTGCTCCKGTGTGCACCTTTTACTTGACCTACTAGAGTGTCTGTATAAAAAATCCCRAGTTATTTCATTTTTACTCTTCAGACTCTCTCCCCATCCTTCAGGTGATGGAGTGAGTGAGCAGCTGTCTGGGGCATAATTGCACTCTGGGGTTAAACCATCACAAAATCTCATCGAACTATATTAGGGGATAAAATCAATCTACTGGTCAAATGGCTGTTAGCACTAGTATGTCGTAAAATAATTTTCCAGTTTTGTAACTGCTCAACCCACTTAAACCATGTTGCTTCATTCTGTGTTCTTAAGTGTTATTTATTTGCACAATCAAGTATTGCACTATTTACATTTGACCCTGCCTTTATACATTTTTTTAAAAACTCATCCACTTTATGGTATAAAACTAGTGTTAAAAGAAATCAACCTGTAATAATTTAAATCCTATTCAATTCAAATGAAAAAATAAAAGAAAAACCAAACAAACAAAAAATGATTCCATATCATTTAAAAGATATGGCTTATCTAAGCCTTACATTCAAAGTAAAACTTTTGATCCGTATTCATTTAGTGTGAGGTCAGTGTCACAAGGATAATTTTTTTTTGTTTTCCTTTCTTCTCTTTTTTGTTTTCCTTTCTTCTCTTTTTTTGTTTTCCTTTCTTCTCTTTTCCTGACAAAAACTTCTGAACTGTTCAGAGCATTGAGATCTGTTGGTCCCATCCTGTTCACACTGTTTGTGGGCAACCATTCAGCAGTTTTGATGGGTGGGTGTGTTTCTTTCAGTCTTGAAAGCTTAGTGACACATATCCGTGGGCTGCCTGACAAAGGTCTCAAGTGGACTTGTTAAGTGYTGGAAGGTGCATCTGCACCCTTATTTGGAGAAGGACCCACAGTTTCTGGTGCCCAGCCATACACTGTGTTACTAAGGGACTTGGGCAAAAGCACTAAATTGAAAAATCAGACATCCCTTCCCCTTGTACCCTTCTTAACAAAGTCAAACAGTATTTTATTAATACTAAAAAAAGAGTATTAATATCACGAACCCTCTATCAGCTTTGTATAAAGATACAACACATTTAGCTTACATCACTGAACCATAACAATGAGATGAGAAGATACTGACTGTAAAATGGCTGCTTCAACCATTGCTCAGTTATTGCTGGTTCTGAAGTTCAGCAGTACCAGCTATGTAGTTTTTTTGACACTTCCTTGGGGATTTGAAAAGGTAAAAAACCCCCTTACCTTATTTATGTTTACATCTTTTAATTATGGCCAAATCTCAAGCAGAAGTTGTGAATAGTTCTGCTTTACTTGAATATCTTGAGACTTAAACATTAAGCTAACTTTACAATAACATACAAGTTTCAAAGCTYCTGTTGCTAACATATCAGCTGTATGAAAGAAAACCCTCTAAACAATTTGCAGTCTTCTATTGATTACTTAATCGTATTTTTCTTCTTGAAATTACAAGAACAGCAGGTGTAATCATTTGATTCTTCCTATGCTATGTTCTTTGTGGAAGAGAAAGAACTGTTTATGAACMTCTCTTGATCAGTCACAATAGGAATAGGTTTTGGCAGTTTTCAGGCTTTTCTGTAGCTAAACAATTATTAGAAGCGAAGCTCARAAGTTTAAAAAAATATGGTGGGACAGTATCTCTTACCAGTGTTGGTCTGTTTCAGGTTCCAAGGTGGAAGTGTTGGGACATATCCTTCTCAAAATGTCAAGGACCTAGCTTTTAGATTTTTTTAAAAATTATTTTTATTTTTGTTAATCTGATTGAATATGTGAAAGAATGCAGTTGCAAAATACACAGTGGAGAGCCTTGAGAAGTCCAGCCACTGAGACAGTCGCATCAGGTCCACAGGTCCTGGAGAAATGCAACCATAAGTATTGCCTTGATTTCAAACACAGTTGTCTTTCAAGCAGTATCGTGTGTAAGAAAACTCAGTATACTTCTTGCACTTCTTGTTTTGTTCAAAATGTACTATGGCTTAACTGTCTGCTAGTAAGTTCTGTGGCATGTGGAACAATGTAGTGTGAACTCGGAAAAAAAAATCTCCCAAATCTGTAACTTAGGATGATGAAGGTTTGTTTCACAGCTCAGTAGGACACTAAGATGTAAGACACCTCTTGAACACAGTTGAGGTCTGCAGAGTTGGCAGAAAAAAMATGAGCAGCCCAAAAAATGTTGAAATATGTTACAGTGCAGGGCCTTGTAATTTAGGCTAGCTTTTCACTGAGAAGTGCTGGCCTGAATAGCTCTTACCATAAAGAAAATTGCTAGTATGGAAGTGGTCTTCTGTGACTAAGCCCATACATCTTAAATGAATACACTAAAAGGACTTTTGCTGCTCTGTATCTGAACTTTCCATTCCTCCTTCAARTGATGCAGGTAAATTTCAGCAAGCACTGTAGTTATGCTCTTAAGCAATGCTAGACAGAAGAACTGTTACAGAACAGATAAAACCATTGCTTCAGAAAATACAAAATCAGGTGAATTAAAATGACTCCACATTTAGTCACACWATGTTCTGGACTTCCAAAACTGCTCTGAAAGATTTATTTATGTCATTAAATATAAAATTTAATTTTAYATCATTAAATATAGAATGATATAATTATTTATATCATTAAATATAAAATGAGCACATGTGTGCGCACACACGTGTATAGGAAAAGAGAATTGCTGGAAGCTTGTAAGAGCAATGAGCCTCAATCATTTCATCATTGCAAGTCAATAGGTGTCCCAGGACCCCTCTAAGTCCTTCATTAAAAAGTTATTTTGGAACATTGGCTTTCAATGACCAAAATACCAAGCAGTTTTAAGTAAACTGACTGTTTGTAGCATCTGTTTTCCAYCTTTTACTGTTTTCTACGCACAAAATTAGCTTGAGATTTTATCCTCTGATGAGCTTGGTGTAAATCTTTTGATATTGTCTTTAGTGTACTTGTAACTTTTCTAAAATTGCCTTCAGTGAACAATGTATGTACCTGCATGGCTGCTAGAAAATAGCATGTGAAGTGTTTTGTGATGAAGCAGAGTTTACCTCTTTTTGGCCTAGTCAAACCCAGAATTGWAGCTTAAGGAAGTCAACAATCACATTTACTTGTTTAAATATGGTGAAAAGCAGCCTATGTGTTTGAAGTGGTCGAGGGCATGAGTTTACAGAAACAACTGTCAACCTGATGATCTCCTGTGCAGTACTGTCTCCCTCTGGCACAGATCAGCARGTGCATTTCTAGCCCAGTAACTCACCTGCCTTGCAGGGCAGCAATGCAACACATAGCTGCGCCCTTGCTTCTAAAAGGGCATCTTCTTTGGGGCAGTCTAACAGGCCATAGAGTGGAATGAGCTCATTCTGCAGAAGCTTACACAATTCCCTCAAAACACCGGTGCTTTTGGCTTGTGAATCTTGAGTCACCTTTTCTTCTATGAGAGGAAGAGTTGCTGTCCAAAGATACATTATTAATTTTGAGTTAAGGTGACATTCTGTACGGCTTTTGGAGGCCATGTCTAGTGCAGGTAACTTTCTTCACTTGAGAGGACAATTAGTCCATTTGCTGGTGAACTTTCTTTTTCCCTTTCAGTTCAGCCATTTATGACAACCATAGCCCCATCCTTCAGCATCCAATTATTTATAAGTGTCTTTCTCACCTGTGTTGTCAGCTGTAAAAGAACAAAATGCATTAGAGACATGCTGTTCCTTTGTATTACCTCTGACTCTTTGAATAGAGAGGTACTCTGGAGAATAGTTTTAAAATGTCCTTGTATATCTCTACCACTGACTTGGCTATCCAGGGCCAACTAATTCATTTCTTGGATATAGAAAGGATAGACTGTAGATTTATGCTGAGAAACCCCTCAGCTAAATGGTGCTACTTCAGAAACTGTCTCAGTATTAAATTCTTAATAATATGAGTTATTCACTTTGAAAATGCAGAACTAATTTGATGTAGATTTATAATTCGTTGACCTTTTGCCCTGGATTCATACTGCATCTGAAGAGGCAGCCTTTGTTTCAAAAGGGTGGGAAAACCAGACCAGCACAGTTGACTTCATAGCATGAAGAGTGGAGCAGGATCTGCAACGATCTGGGCCACCTGGACTCAAGCACACAGAACTCACAAACAATGCAGCCAAGCGTGAACATGTGTTAGATATTATTAAACTGCATTTAAAAAAGAATTCCAAAGGAACAATGGATAGTTGAGAAACTCTGCATTAATAGCGTCCGTAATGTCCRCTGCTGAAATGGGCAGGATGGAGTTTTGAAGCAATATAGGTATTAAAAATCAAGCTATTCAACAACTGTTTGTAAGCCTAGGGRAAACTGCTCACAGCCAGTTTGCATATAGAGCTGTAGCCTGTTCGATTTAATTATGATTCATTTATTTATATTTGGAAGGTGAGGTCTGATTCCTRTCTTGTTATATGTATGTTTTCATCCAATGGTGTTATAGTTATCAGTGGCATACCTGTCAGTGCTGTAAAAAAATCAGTGTAATTGAACCTGGAATTGGACATGGTGTTAGCTTTGGAGCTGCTTCCAGCAGTTAATTTTCCCTTTGCTCTTAGGTCAGCCATTTGGCCCCAGGGGCAGTGAGAGAGTTTTCCTCTTTCTCTGTCACAGATTTGGAAGGCTGTCTAAGGACACTGTGAACTTGAATGTTGTCAGTGGTCATTGTTCTCCTGCAAGTTATCGTGTCCATTATGAAATGCAATTTATCAAGCCATTGTGCTAGCCCAAAAACCAAGAAATCTCTTTTAGAAAAGGAGAGAAAATGAAGCCTTAGCTTATTGTGTGTGTTCTTTTCCAAAGTTAATCAAATATCTTCTGAGACCCCAGGATAGGTGTTAATGTGATGGCTYGGGTGTTTTCTGGAGAGATACCTAAGCCCAAATCTCTGTTTTGAAAGAGTCTAAAGAGTTTCTCCTATGTGAGTTCCCTTYTTCCTGGACTGTTGGCTATTGTGGGTTTCTCTTTCTCTTGCTTCTAAGATCACTTCCCTGATATTCATGCATTCCAAAGAGTCCTGCCTGATGAATGGCTACTTCCTCCTTGTTGCAAAGACAGATCTTTCTTAAACAGCTRTTTAATTATATTATGAAAAAACACTAGTGGTTATATTACATTTATATTACATTTCACATGTATTAAATAGTTASGGCTGTGTTAATGTTCCAAGCAGTGTTGTGGCTCTTGGAGGAGGTTAGTAACTGCGCTGTCAAGCACCTTGCCATGACCTTGTTTCATGCTGATTTGTTTTACCTCAAATTACAACGTGAGGGAGGCCAGGATAGCAAGACAAAAAAAAGTTTCGATTTCTTTCATCTCATGGACATGGTGTGCTGGTYTGCAGCTGCTGGACAGTGCTCCCTTCCCATGGACCCCTGGATGGCAGTCACAGTGTGCTGATAGGAACCTGGGAAATCTTGGGCTACCTTTGTTCTAAGGGTTTCTGCAGACATCAGAAAGATCAGCTGGAATACTGTCACAGTGTGGTGGATGGTTAGAGCAGTGATGGATGAMGTGAAGATCTGAGATGGGCTAAGCAGGTGAGATACCATTGTTCAAATGGGGAAAAAGTGAYCAGTCAAGCCTCAGCTGGAGTGATTGGGGATGGGTCACCTGTTAAGGGCTGAATGGGGTCAGGGCAGAGATATGCCAAAGGGAGTGGGGTCTAAGGGGCACGTGGGTAGAGAGGTGTTTCTTGGGGAAAAAAAAMCCAGGTCTTGTCATAGTGGCACAGGTTTCCCTTGGCACTTGGGAGCCTTGAGATGTGATGTCTGAATCTACTGATTTCTGTCCAGATCTTACGGCTGCACAACTAAAAAGTTTCTTACTGGCTAGTGCTGCTGCAGCAGGAATTGACTAGATGGTGTTCTTTTGTACAAAGTTRTAGTAATGTATCCACTGCTGCCGAAAGTCACTTGATAGCCTGTACTTGTCTCTGTTTTATTAATGAGTCCATCACAATAGCAGAGGACTCCTACAACTTACAATGAAACATTTGAAAGCAAGAGAGAAGTGTCTAATATTTGTCTACACAGATTGAATATTACATGTTTTCTGAAGAGAGAATTGACTAAAGAGAGGCAAAGATACTCTCCCCAAAACCAAAATGTCAACAAAATAACCACAAATTAAAACAAGCAACACTAAAACAAAGCATAAGAATCTAAATTGTTCTAATATGGAGACAATACTAGTATAACTGGTTCTGGTATAACTTCTGTGATAACTTTGTTGAATGTCAGCATGCTCTCCTGTATTGCCATTCCAATTAGAATATTGCCAGGATAGGACTCACACAGTGTGTTATCTCTGTGACTCTGGTGTATGGGAATAATTTAATCATAATGGTAGTTTTCTCTTTCAAATGAGACTTTGTGTAAATGTTGTTACTTTATTTGGTGCAATGGTTTCTTTGATGCATTCTGGTGTTATTTTCATTTCAGTGTGAGAGAGCTTTTACTACTTCCTTCAGGTKAGGTTGGACTGAGCAACTTGTTTTTTCCTTACACCATTAGTGGGTTAAAACCAATGTGTTCAGTAGATATTACTTAAGGCTCATACTGATGACAGGAGTTGTGCAAGTCTTGAAGATAATGTATTTCAAATGTCATCATTTTAAGTTAGATTCTGTGCATCCTGGTATTAGAGATATCAGAGCTTTTCGTTCAGGTTTATGAAAGTGAAATATAAAATTATCAATAASAGAAAAACTAGTGGGACTGATGAGTATTACACTCAACCAGAATGGGTGTCTGTTTGCAGATACACTTTAACTAGAAAAGCTGATGCTCATGCAAATCTTTTCTGGCCCTCTGGCATTTTAGTGGTGTAGGGATTGTCCATACAGTTCAAAGAGTTCAGTGATTAACKGTCTTTAAAGAAAGGAATCTTTTTCATGGGTTCCACTGCATTTATACAAGAGGCTATTTTTAGACTAAGGACTTTTTGCCCCCTTGGAGTTATAATTTATCTGTGACCTTGCCTTAGATTTGAAAAATCTGCCATGCTGGACGTAACTCCTTTAAGGCCACCCTTTCATGTTTGCTTTATTGTTATTTTTCTTTTGGTTGCAAATATCTGCAAATCTGTGGATAGTTTAAAACTGAAAAGAGCTCTGTATTTCCATAGCTCACATGTAAAATCTTGTCAGAGTATATTGTTTTCCTGTGTGGTTGATGCAAATGGTTGTCCATTAAAAGATAACCCTTAATCAACTGAAATTTTTGTATATCACTTCTATCATTGAAGGAAGACAAGCATTTTATTTCAAAATCTTACAAATGAGCTTAAAATACAAAGCGATATTCAATGATTCAACAGTAAAAACTTGGTATCATTTTGCACTTCCAGCTGCAGTGCAGAAATGTGAAATGCATACATGTAATCAATCCAGTAGTCCAGATTCAGAAGTCACCACTTCATATGTTAGAATTCAAATTTTGCTTCTGGAAATACTGCACTGACATCAGTGAGATGACGATCTGGCTTTTTTTCAGGCAGGCAATAGGCAAAAGGCTATTCAATTTTTCTGRATATGTTTAGTTTTATTTTTAGTCCAATGGAAATAAATGGCTGGGCCTTGGTCCATTCTCTTGTGGTTAAGGGGCTACCAGGGATCAAAACAGCTGGCTATTTTTGCTGTAGTAGGGCTGGGCAGTGCTGCTTCTCCAAATGGCTTGTTCCTAACTCCCCCTGATAACTGTTCAGCATTTCCTGATTGAAGGAGGTCGTAGCAGGGCATCAGTGCATCATACAAGACTTGCATCAGTTGGAGATGTCAGCAGTTCTTCTTGCCACTGTGTTCTTTGGTTGATCTACCACTCTCCCTTTTACAGGATTTTCATTTTTCACCTCTTMTTTTGGCATAGGGTCACTGAGGAAGTGGTTACGTGGGAAGAGAATAGTTTGCCTTCTTTGAACAGTGGGAGATTCTTTAGTATGTTTATACACATACTTGCTGTCTGCTTATTTGCAGGTTGGGTGAGCCATCTGCTGGCATCTTTCCTCCTGCTTTGGTTGGTTTTGCTGCCAAAATCAATTTTATTTATTTTATTCTCCCTCTCCTTGCCCTTTTGAACAGGGGTGTTGCCATTACTGAAAATGTGATCAAAGCAGGATACATTTAAATGTGTGGACTTCTTGGCTCCTTTTGGTCASAGTTCACAGCCTGCTTCAACAAGCTGCTAAGTATCTTCAATYGTTCTTCCTCACTCTGAAGGAGAGATGTTCTTTGTCTGTTCCAAGTATTATCTAAACTGATTAATAACTGACAATATAGTATATCTCTCTTTCTGCTACCAGCATGCATGCCATGGACAGGAAAAAATAAAAAAAAAAGTACCTTCATGCTGCCTACCACAGAATTAGGTGTAAAACAGGAAGGAGCCTTCTGTGCATCTTCTCTTCCTTTCAAACTTCTGCTGTTTTTTGCTGCTTGTCTGTTCAAAAATTCACTTGTCAACTGACCTGTATTCTGATAAGAAGTTAGTGAGAATTGGATTTTTCGTTTATTTGAAAATTTCACTTCAGCAAGAGAAATATTTCAAGGACAAAATTCTGGAAAAATGTTTCAAGTCAATCAAAACTTACTGTAGTCAATCTGCAATTCTGGTTATATTTTGATAAAATGTTCACCTGATTGCTGCTTCTTCAAAAGGCTTTATTTCTAATAAATTATCTTTTAGTAGCTGGGAGGATCCAGCTGAAAAATTTCTCACTGTCTGGCACTGTTAACTTCATGCTGCAGTGCRGAGGTCCAAAGGCATGTTACCATAGAGATACCAAAGTAGTTTTAAACCAACTTTAGGTTACTAAAGCTTGAGCACTAATGATTACTGCAACATCAGCTGTGGAATACACACTGTCAGGCTGGATATATGCTTCAGCAGCTGACTGCACTGACAACACCTACTACAGCCCACGATGCTCCTTTTTGAGGTTGGAAGCACAGGACTGAGACCTTCCTGCTCTTGCTGAGACACAGCCACTCCTGTACTAAGGGACCTGACCCAGGTGCATAAGCACTCAGTTGTGCCACTATTGTAAGGGGGAAGTGGGTTGTCTTGAACAAGGCACAGTGTCTCCCCAAATGGAATTGCATTGCTGATTGCTCTTCCTCMTTGTTTGGTAACTGACATGGGTTTTTTTTACTGTTTGTGATTATTTATTTCACATCTTGGGTAGAGGTTGCATGGTTAGATCAATATTCAGGGTGAAAAATAAAATAAGTGATAATTTACTCATTTCACCATCAGCCATAACATCTTCTATGTAGTTACAGATTTGGTTCCCCTGTGTGTTTAATGCTTGTAGATAGGTTCAGTGAGCACATATGGAAATAGAAGTTCATTTCCCTTTTGAAGAAAAGGGACAAGTGGAACACTAAGATGAAGAATTTAGCAATCAGTCTTTAAATGGATATGGTTTCTGATTTATTTTGCTTCTGACCTCAAATCAGTGAAAAGAAACTAAGTAAAGTGGATGAGTAGGCTGTTGGTGGTTCTGTTGTCATTTTGTTTCTTTTCATGGAGAACCTAGCCATAGGAGGAAGCACAAGAATGAAATGCCTTCCTGATGTTGCTGGCTGTAACAGAAAGGTAAAGTGTATGACAGTGGATCCGGGGTGTTCTGCTGTATGTACAAATTCATGAAGACTACTGTGCTGCTTCATGCTGTACACATTTCAGCAAGAAGTAATAATCTCAGGCAGAAACACCTGCAAGCTTACCTGTCAGGAGCAACACAGACAATCATTAAACCAAACCACCCTAAATAAGATGGGTGCTCTTGCAGCTATTTCATTTTCTCAGGATCAGTCTTTAAAGTAAAGCATCAGTAAAGCATGCTTATAAATCCTTTTGAAGTAGAGTGTATTTATTCTATTTGTACAGTCACAGCATCTTCACTCGTCTTCCAAGGATAATAGAATTATTTGTGGTGGGCACCAGTGAAATTAGTGTGTTCGTAGTATAATCTAGTTTCTTGAACCTGTGTAAACACTGCAGTTTTTTAGCAAGTGTCTCATGCAACAAAATTCAAAGTAACTGACATGCCTGAGAAAGGCAGGGTTAGTTTTTATTTGCTGGAACATAAGTAAGGTTTCTTCMCTTTGTTAATGTGGTAACATGATCAGTAACTACAAAATTATTGCATTTTTTTACATGCAGAAATAGGGTAAATTTTTTTTGTGATCTGATAAAGGAAAAGTTTGAAATTCAGTGTCCCAAGCTCTGAGATGGCCCAATGCTTTTCATGTGCCTTCCCTGAGAACACTGGCTGCAGAGAGAATTTCTGCTTTAGGATGAGGATTCCTGGAACACCGCAGAGGTTGTCTGCTTGTTACCAAGTGGGAGCAAACTCTCTTGGCTGGAAGGGTAGTTCCCAACTCACAGATGAAGATCCCACTCCTGAGAAAAATGGGAACTRTGCCCAGATTTCCTTTTAGTTTGCCTCACTTCCAAATATGTATTTCCTAGCTTACTTATGGAAAGTGTTTTGAGGCAATCATATTTTAAATGTGGTAAGAGTGGCTGAATAATTAGAAAATATCTCTGCATACATCATGYTTGAAATTAAAATACAAGCTCAGAGAAAAGAAATTTTATTTTTAATGGTGAAGTATATTTGTTGGGGCTGTTTTAGTGCAGAGAAATATAGAAAAGAGTTAATGCAAATGTATTTCACTGGAACTTTTATGGGACAAACTGTTTCTGCAAATATAAGTGTCTCTTTACTGGAAGCTGCAAAAAGGAAACACAAGAAACTTCTAAAACTTCTAAAATGYGATATTAAGCATAAGGCAGCACTTCACACTTTTGTGGGGAAATGGCATTGCCTCAGCATTTTGTTTGTACTCAGTACATATTTGTTTTAAAACTGATGCTGAAGTGGATCAGCAGTGCCTGCTTCTATAAACTCCCTGTAGTTCTCATCACTAGCAAAATGATTCCTCACCTTCTTTCTCATCTTACTGCTAACTTTTGAGGGGCCTCTTTTCCGGAGACCTCCACTCATCTTTTAGAGTACACGAGGCAAATCCCCATRTCAGAACAGATCTCKCTGCATGGTAAGTCCACCATGCTGACTGTAAAATCGCCTTAAAGTCCATCAGAGTCATTGTCTCAGACCTACTGCAGATTCATACCTACTGCAGAGGTGTGTCAAGGCCACTTGCCTTTTAGAGCACACGAGGTAAATTCCCATTTCAGAACAGATCTCTCTGCATGGTAAGTCCACCATGCTGACTGTAAAATTGTCTTTAAGGCTATCAGAGCTGTTGTCTCAGACCTACTGTGGATTCAGGGTATGTTGACTCACAGTAGCTTTGAAAATATKACTTCATCTACCTAGAGGACTTAAAAATGGCTTTGCTTTATTTTTAATGGAAGTTTTTTGAATAATCTCTAACTGTTATATGACAGTATCTTTGGAAAACATAATGACTGCAAATTACAGAATGTGTCAGACTGTGCCGTGCTTCTCAGCTATATATAAAAAAGGAGGTAGCTTTCCATGGTGCACATAGAATGAGTTCCCAGCAATAGTACAAAAATAAGTAAAAGAGTGATTTTGGGAGGATTAATAGGTAAAAAATTACTTTTATGTGTTTTGAAAATCTCTCAGGCCTTCAGTAGGGAATGGATGTGGGAGGTGTCACAGGTGCTTACGCTGGTCTGGTACATATTATCCTGTGTTGACCATTCTCAGAGATACGATGTTAGTTTGGTGGCTTGATATGACCCAGCACAGCTGTTGTTATGTCTTTGCAATCCTGACCTTCATTGAAGCCTGACTTAGCAAAATATTTAAGGGCATGAGTAGAACCATCCAGCTTGACTGGAAAAACCAGAGTCCCAGTTTGACTTTACATTTTCACAGGGTCATTGCACCCAGAAGAAGTCTAAAACAGCCTTGGGGCTGTAATGACCTATGTCTGGCAGCAAAATTTGGAGCAGTTGGTTAGCTTCATGTCACTGCAGAGGTCTAAAAGGAAAAAGTAGGATTTCTCCAAGAACTACATGTGTGAAAATTCATTGTTTTAGTAATTTTACATGGATCTAAAGACTTGAAGTTCAAATGCCATAAGAAGTAGTAATAATACATTTGCAGTTCCATGACTGAGATGGTCAAGGGTGCTCTTGTCAGTGTGAGGATCCAGCAATCTGCATTACCACTTTGTCACAGGCTTTCTGCAGGTGGGACCAGTGAGCAAGTCAGAGTGCTCTGTGTGTGCCCAGAAATGAACTTCTCATGTCTGTTGACTGTAACAATTGCAGCCATTTTATTGCAGAGAAGGAGGTCTCCCAGCCCAATGTCTCTTTCTTGCTTTTGGGAAAGCATTGTATCTTTAATAGTAACTTGCCATGTGAAGTAAAATGTAATTTCTGGGCCCTGCAGCCAGAGACATGGCTCTTGCAATTGTAGGAAGCCACCTCCTGTATCTCCTTCAGTTTCATCAAAGCCTTGGAAGAGTTTACTTCTGGTCTTCTCTGATTTACTGATGAGAGTCCTAAGCTGTCATTGCCGCTTTTTCGGTTGTATTCAGCTAAGAAGCTTCTAGCAGACAGCAACATAGCTCTTTGTATTGTTTGAATTTCACCTCATTTCAACTCCTGCAGAGGAGTCATAGAAAGGTTGTCTGCTACCCTATGTATCTTGCAGCTGATTTTTTCCCTCCAGTTTTTTTTAATAGCTTTGCCTGTGGCATTCCAACAAACTCTTTCCAGCAGTCTTGAACAAGAGAGGTTTATTAAATTTCCATTCTCTTGAAAGTCACTTCTATTTTTTATATGAGTTTTTAAGATATAATTTTATAAATATTCATATATATATATATWTTTATCTGTGCTCATTTTAGAGTGACCTTATACATTTTATAAAATGATACCAAATTGCATCTTCCGTTCAATATGACTCAATGGTTTTGTTCTTCCATAGAACTYTGTCACAGACTTTTAGCATAAGTGGCCTGAATGCCCAGATCACTTTCCCTGCTCTGCTGGCAGCTCATTTCCCCCAGTTTTGGCCAATCAAATATTTCTTAACTTCTTTGGAAACTTAATGGGACCCAGTAAGAAACTTAYAGAAGTTACTGTTTCCTGTCTTGTGCACTTGTAATAAGTACAATATTAACAGGAAATACAACATATTTCCCTGCCGAGTCCATCCAAAGACAGCTGTAAAATRAAGGCATATATGAGAGAGAGACAGAACAGGAAACTCAGCAATATATTTTTTTGTTATAATGTCATGGACTCTAGTGTAATAGTGTGAATAAGTTATGTGTAAACAGTTATTCACTGGAGTTGTACATGATAGAGATTCTAATCCACTGAAATGAGAAAAGTCTTATAAAATCTGTGATGGTGAAAATGTTTGTGAGTTGAAACTAAAATATTTTATGGCTTTCAGAGATTGGATTTCTTAATAAGGGTGGTTGGAAAGTGTCAGGCTTTTAGCTGTCCATGTGATCTCTTTGAGAAGAGATTAATACTCTGCCACAGTTCATTATATGTATTTAGTTCCTTTTGCTTAATAAGGGCTTAATTCTGTGAAATGCTGAGCATTTGGGTTATGCTGCCTTTAACTGTACAAGAAGCCCCTTTTTTCTCCAGAAATATTGCTTATAACATAAAATTAAACAATTGCTGAGCTGAATTCAGCTTCTGCAATATAAGGTGCATTGAAACTAGGCAGTTTCAACTTTTTGTTGGGGAGAGAAAGTTTGGCAGTTAACACTGCACACAGCAGGCAGAACTTCTGCTTTTAATTCTAAAATGTGGAAGTTCATACTGTGCATGCACAGAAGCCTAGGGAGAAGGTTGATTGCCAAGACATTTGTGAGAAGGTTGTGGTTCTCTGTCTGTGGAGAATGTAACAGTGCAATTATTTTTTTAATCTTCTCAGTAATGTCTTGGTAGTAAGTTGTATAATTACATCCTAGTGATGGACAATCCTAATGGTGGAAGAAAATTACATATATTGTGTCCAAAGAGATGTCAGTACATAAAAACTGGAGTAGCAGTAAGAAGTCTCTGTAGAAAATTTGCATGACTCTTGTAATGCTGGTCTGAATTGTAGCACTTAATTTGATGGTACTTCTCCTTGRTAAGACTGGAACAAAGTGTCCAAAAAAAATATTTTTCCAGAAGAAAGCTTTTAATTTCAGACACATGCYGTGTAAGTAGTGATGAGTAATACCAAAATTATTATTGCTTATTGCATAAGTAATAATTTGCATTGGTGCACAGACTGGGTGAAGGACTATGGTACTATGATATGACTTCTTTCCATGCTTTTGCAGAGCTTATTTGGATTGCAACTGTATGCAAAAGTTAAACCCTAAAATCAGGTGCTRATCCTTCCAACATTTACATGAACAGAGTAATGGCAATGAAATTTTCATGACTGCATTTACGTTTGTAAGACTAGGTAACTAAGTTTCATGAGAGCATTGCTTGCTTCTGTGAGGTATGGATTCTTCAGGTACATCTAACACCTGCTGCTCTCTGAGTCAGAGCTTCACCTTTTTCTACCACTTCATGTATGTGTCTTGTATCTACCTTGTATAAATACTACTTCTACCCTTCCTCACTCTTCATCTGTATTTGGCTAGGGCTTATAAGATCAGCCAACCCATGTGCCCTGTTATAAAAGCGAGAGGTGATCTTTGTCTTTGAGAATTACAAAAGAGGTGAGACAGGCTTCGTAAACACTTTAGTCTTGAATGACAAAATACAGAGGGTGGAAATGCTGGGTTTGGGTACCATCAGTGTGGCTTAGTTTGATGACTCACGAGTGGGCAAGGCAGTGTACATATCGCAGGAGGTGATATCCACATATCAGTCTGGGAGTATTTGAGATGTGACTGCTGCTGTCTGGATTAGCTGCAGTGGCTTTGTCAAAACTAAAATAGAAACTTAAACTGAATTAAATGTGATCATGAATTATTCAGTCAGCATAAGAGCCTTGGAGCTGTTTATTTTTATGACGATTTGGCTTTGATTTTCATTGTCTGCACAATTTTTAGCATGAGACATGGCACAGACTTTCATGTTGATAATTTGTAGTTTCACRGTAATAGACAGTGTTAAATGGGAGGCTTTGTCACAGGCAACAACATCACCATACTTGAGATGGTAGGGTCTGGGACTAATTCTATTTGTGAATTTCTAACTAAAGGATCAATGGCAAAATAGTTAATTTTGATATATATTTAATATATTTAAGCGTTATTTTTGGATTCTAAAGGCAATGTTAGATTGTAATGGGAAAAGTGTTGGCAGGTGTCCGTTGCCTGAAAACTTGGGAAGATTTAATTTTTTGTTTTATTGGTGTTTGTACTGTGTATTTGCAATTTGGAGCTGTTTTTGGGTTTTGTACTTTTGTGGGGGTTTGGGGGTTTTTTCAACAGAGTTCCTAGGCATAATTGTAAGACGTATCTTGTGGATGCTAAAGTTTTAATCAAAAGGCAAACTAGTTGTTTTCAGCTGCATGTTCCCAAACTCAACAGTCAAGACAGAAGGGCTGCAAAACAAACAGTGTCTGACAGTGTGGAGGAGCAAGAAGGAGAGAACATTATGTTTTCAAAGGACACATACCTGTTYTTTATGTATAATAACCTGTTCTTTACTGGAGCTTATTTTGGTGTTTTTGTAAAATGTAGATCAAAGTTCAATGCTGAGTTTTTTTCCAAGTGCAAGACAATTCAGAAAACTTCAATAAATGACTCACTCCCATCAGAACGCTCGTTCTGGATTTTGTTTGGGTTTTTTTGGCTTTTTTTCTTCTTTGTTCCAGCAAGASGAATATTGTATTTTATAGAGGTTTTAGGCTGAGATGCCATGTAGGTGGCTTATAGTAGCTGGCAAAAGAAGATAGGAACGGACCTCTTTGAATCAGGAAAAAAATTCTTTCCAGCAAYGCCCACCCAAGAGAAGAAGCAAGAAGAGGTGATACAAAGCCAAAGCTCTAATGGTGATGTCCATCATGCATCTCTGAAGAAGGAGCCTGGTGACCGCTGCAGCCTGGGGTTGATGTTGAAAGCCTGCAGTATCAACAGCAAATTGTGCTGGAGAAATGATAGAACAAAAGCACATGTGTTGGTTTTGCATGGCCTGGTTTTTGGTGGGGGTGGGTAACAGAGATCACTGCTGTGAGAAGCTGCTGGAAGCTTCCACCATATCCAGCAGAGCCAGTCCCTGACAGCTCTGAAGATGGACATGCCTCTGGCCAAGGCTGGGCCAGTTAGAGATGTTGGTTACACCTCTGTGATAATGCATTGAAAAAGAAAGAAATCAAAACAAAGGGCACCCAGGTTTTTCTAGCCAGAGAGGAGGAGGTGCGAACGTGTGAGGGAAACAACAYGGAGACACCAAGGGCAGTGGAGAAAGAGTGGAAGGAGCTGCTCCAGGTGCCGGAGCCGAGACTCCTCTGCAGGGTGTGGTGAAGGCCATGGTGGAGCAGCCGTGCCCCTGCAGCCCATGGGGCCCATGGGGGATGCAGAGATCCACCCACAGCCCGTGGGGCCCACGGGGGATGCAGAGATCCATCCACAGCCTGTGGGGCCCATGGGGATGCAGAGATCCATCCACAGCCCATGGGGATGCAGAGATCCATCCACAGCCCATGGGGATGCAGAGATCCATCCCCAGCCCGTGGGGAGGTGCCCACGCCGGAGCGGGTGGATGCCTGGAGGAGGCTCTGCTCCACTGGCAGTCCTGGTAGAGAGAGGGGGCTGCTGCTGCCGGGCTGGAGCAGCCTGTCCTTGGAGCACTGTCCCCCGTGGACGAGTGACCCACGGCACAGCAGTTTGGGGAGCACTGTCTGCCCGTGGGAGGAGCTCACATTGCAGCAATTTTGGGAGAACTGCTGCTCCTGAGACTGGAGCCCACGCTGGAGGAGCTCACGGAGAGCTGTGTCCTGTGGGAGAGACCCCACGGTGCTGCAGGGGAAGGACTCCTCTCCCTGAGCAGTGGAAGATCTCGGTGACGAACTGACCAAAATCCCCACACCCTGTCTCCCGGTGCTGTCGGTGGGAAAGAGGGAGGGGTTGGGGAAAAGACATGTTTTTGAGGGGTTATTTTATATCTCATTATCCTGCTCTGATTTTGTTAGTAACAAATTCACTTTGCAACTTTAAGTTGAGCCTGTTTTGCCTTTGGAGGGTTTTCTCCTGGTCTTTTTCTTAACAGATGAACACTTAATGAAATTTTCTCTCCTCTGTCCAGCTGTAGCAGGGGAGAGTGAGTGAGTGGCTTTTGTGGGTGCCTGGCATTTGGCCGTGTCAAACCATGACACCACAGCACATACCTTGAGTCAAAACTGTGTTTTCCCTTTTATCCTTTGTAACATGTAGTAACCCACATGTGCACCTGCACATGGATTTCAGGTGCTGCTTCTGTCTGCTCTCAGGCAGGACCATAATCTTAGTGATTTTATTTACTTTCAGTAAAACACTACAGAGTTTATGCTAAACAATGGAAGCTAAGACAACTACATTTTTCAGGTTATCTACTACTGAAAGAGCAGCTTTAAATTAATTGAGTGTGCGGGTAACTCTGGTGTATGCAAGTAACTTCAAGGTGCTTTTTCTTAATCGGTGTTTGGAAGGCAAAGTAAATTTTACATTTTAGAATGATTGTTTGGTTGCAGACTAGCAGTGTGTTTCACAAGTTAAAAGTATTTGCCTAGGCCAAGAGGTGATGGCAGACTATTATGATCATTTAGCCAATATCTGGCTGCAATATTATGTTCTAACTGTTTTTATTCATATTTCTATGATGATATTACCTGAAATCTCCAGTATTGAAACTCATTTCTTGGGGTTTTTGTATCAGTTTTAATAGCCATGCCCAAGACTTGATCCTACTGCCCTGAGCCGTAAGTCTGTGTGCCTGTTGTCTTGTCTTGGGCAAACACAAGGAGCCTTGGACAACAGAGAGAACAGAGGGCAAACAGAGAGGGATTGCTCCCTGAGCCTGTTTTAACTGGTAACTGAAGCATTTGTGAGTTGAAGTTATGTTCCTRTTGATGTGTTTTTCAGCAACACAGGGACCTACCTTTGGTAAGTTTTGTTCAAGTGCTTTTATAACAGTGCCTCTTCCAGGGGCCTGCTCTAAGTGCAAACACCATTTCTTGTATTGGGAATACTCTCAGTGAGTCATTCTTCATTCTGCTCTACACTATTCCTGATTTCATAGATGCCTATTCAGTTCCTTAGGTAGCTCTCTTGGAAGAAGCAGCCCTAGTTTTTTAGTTATCCAAAGGTATCTTGAAGTATCATGATTATTCTTGGTGCTTTCTCTTTAATTTTTCTAGATTTGGTTAATTTATCTCAAGGAAAACAAAAGATTATGTACACTGATTATGAACATTGAAAGTGTGGGCTCACCATAAATTTACATGGTAGCATGAAG
Source organism: Malurus melanocephalus (assembly GCF_030028575.1). Classification (NCBI taxonomy): domain Eukaryota; kingdom Metazoa; phylum Chordata; class Aves; order Passeriformes; family Maluridae; genus Malurus; species Malurus melanocephalus. The sequence goes on from NW_026623263.1 coordinate 2,205,114, forward strand.
TTGTTTTGTTTGGATCTTTGTTCCTATCCTCACATCGGTGGCTTTTTTTACCAACTTAATATACAAAGATGAAAATAAGATTAATTTTTATATCTGTCTGGATMTACAGTCTTGGATTTTGCTCCCTCCCAGACACCAGTGCATGTATTTTTGAAGCAGCTCAGTCTCAGTTGGTTTTCCCCTAAGGTTAATGTAAAGAGATTTGATTGGATTCCCCAGTAATGTGTATGACTCATGCTCCAGCGAAGTTGAGAATGGACAGTAATGACAGATGGATTTACAGAAAGAAGTCTCACCATGCCAAAATCCATATGTCTGGACAGATTCTTGTTACTTTGATAGATGTTTGGAAAAGTTTATTTTCTCCTCACCTCTTTGCACTGCAAGGACATTAACACAACTTACCTGSCATGCATTTTTAGTGAAGTGAAATTGTGTACTCACTAAATAAATACACTTTCAGAGAAACTTCTGTTGGCAAAGTAAAAAGTATTCAAACCAAACCTGATGCATTCTCTTGTTGRTTTTCTTTCTACAAATCTAAGAACACAGTAGTTTGGAAATTAAAGCACTTCTCCAGTAGATGGATTTTAATTCCTCTCTTGTCAGTACAGGCTGGAATGTGATTGCCTGAGCAGCAGCCATTCTGGAAAGCGACAGGCAAAGCCATGGCTAATTAGATTAAGCATTGTAATAGCACCACTTAGAGGGACTAGATGGCCTTCAGGAGGCCCTTCAAGCCAAAAAWTTTGCGTTTCTTTATTCATTGGTGTTTCACTAAGCATCTCAAGCCATTAGCTAGGCCCTTCTTATTCAGGTTCTGAATATCTGGGGGAAGGGGAGGAAGTTTCCCAGTGCTCTGAGTTTTGAGACGCTGTACATGGTCAGTGGAGAAAGGGATGAACTTAACTCTTATGCCCTGCTGCTTTGTGAGCAGAAAAGTATTAGCTGAAAGAAGCTATGTGCATCAAGGTTAGGGGTCATAAGGGACAGTGTCAGTCTGTGCTTGCCCTCGTTTTGCATTTTCCAGTTTTCCGTCTGCTTTTGGCCACTTCTGAAGAYAGGATGTTGGGCCAAGATTGGTTGYTCTGACCAATTTTAGATTTTAAAAATCCTCATGGGATTTTTAAAAAGAACTTGTGAATATGTTTGGAAATCTCTGTAGAGATTTTTGGGGTCTTATTAAAGAACATTCTAATCAAATGTGTTCAACCAACTGTATCTTGGACACCAAATTTATTGAGTGCTGACATCAAGAAACAGAATTTTGGTAGTGGTCCTAGTAGTAGATCATGATCCTTGAATGCATATAAGAAAAATCTGTGTGGTGAAAAACTGGGTACAAACTACAGGACTGCTTCCAGATGCTATTGAAAGCCCTGATATGCAAATTATAGGAATAAAAAGGGTGGGAACTCCGTCTATGGGTTGAGGACAGACAAGCAGACTTGTGGACGGTTCAACAATGGTAGTTTGTATGCCAAACGTAGCACCATAAAGGCTGAACTAGTGTCTTTTTTGCTTGTTTGTTCTATTGTTTTTTWATGGTAATGTATTCATAAGGTAGCTGTACCAAACTGTGAACAGAATGTAAAAAGTCCTAAAAAAAATCCCTCTTCACTTGTCTCTCTATCAGATGCACATTTACTATACTGGAGCTCATAGGATTATTTCACGAATGTCAGCTTGCTTGTTTAAGAAGTCATCTAAAATCTCTGTCAACTTGACAGTGGTACATTTTTCTTTCTCAGTTTTTGTTTTCCTTAGGATGATCCATAAAYTGTGACCTGTTGATGCTAACTGCCTTTTGTTCCCCTCTCTCTTCCCCATGTCTTTCAGGGATTTGCCTGTATCCCACTGATTTGCTTTTCTTCTCTTAATGCTGATTTTAAATTGAAACAGCAAGATTATACTGTAGCTACTGACTCTAATTGCTTAAAAATGGATGACTTATGCTCTGGGCAGGAAAAAAAGGAGTGGGAAATAGAGAAGAAACAGTTCTGTGGTTTTTACTACTTATTTTTCTGATTTCTTATTTGAAACACAGGCCAGGAAACCCTACAGAGGAATGAGAATGAAGAAAGACAGAAATCTTAACATCTATTCCTGAAGCTGTTTCTGAAACAGATCTTTTCAGCTTTGCACAGAAGCAGTTGTAGAGGCGGAATCTGAGAACCAAACACTCAAAAAAAGGAAACCAACTTAAGCATTCAACATGCTATCAACTGCGTAATTCACAGAAATTCAACATTAGGCATTTGACCCCAACTTTGAAGTCTTTATGAAGACTTCTGCTTGTCTCCAGAGCTGCTGACCGTCTTAAGACATGGCGTGCTGGCACATGGCTCRCACTGAAGATCTTGTGGGCTTATCTTAATGACAGGYTCCCTGAGGGACTCAGTCAGGCTGSTGTTCAGAGCACAGGAGAAATGCAGGGACTGCAGCAGGCTTGTAGATCTGATAGATGATATTCTATGCCTAGCCATGCTTGCTTCCAAATGCTTTKCTGCAAAATGAGTGCTCTCCCACCAGATGAAGKCAAAGTTGGTGGAAAGAAGGAGGTAGGAAATAACGTTAGAGCTTAAGGCTCCTTTTCAGACACAAGTCACTGCAGAAAAGGAGCTCAGGGGTCATAGGTGAGAGCATGCAACGGGAGCCTGATTTCACTGCTTAGTGATGAAAGTCATGGAGGAACAGCTCTTCTTCCTCTTGACTTTGTTCCTCTCCCTTGTAAATTTTAAATTCTCTTGTGTGCAGTGACATAGCTTTAACTGGGGGCATCAAGAAGGCCTCATCCCAGTTCTGCTTTTTTTGGAGAGGCAGAAGGACCAGATGCAGGTTASCGAACTCTACCCTTGAGCTACATGCAGATACAGTAGAGCACGGCCAAGCTCGCCAAACCTACATGTTTTGTGGATTTGGGGTCCAGTGTATTGCCTGTGGATGTGGTGTTTTCATGCTGCATGGCTCAGTGTGTGTTGTCACACATGTTGTCAACAGGCTACCCCTTCAAAATGCATGTGCATGTGTTTTACCAGTTCCTGTGTGTCTGGTGGGTCAGGCTTCTGTTAGGGGCAGTGCCTACATCAGCAAAGATGAAACTTTGTCTCATCACAAGTGGCATGTGTATTTGACCATTGGTTTCAGAAAATAAAATAGCATGACCTTGTGTTAACTTCAGAGTTGAGCTATCCAACTATGTATTGCTTCTCTGGACTCCTTGGAAAAGTGCTGGCACGAGAGGAGGGCTTATGGAGCAGAGTGAGTTGGCAGCCCTCTAGTGGGGCGAAGAAAATGAAGGGCATGAGTGGCTCGGGAAGCAGATGTAAAAGTCAACTGGAAACCACAGCAAGGAGAATTTGACAGGAAAAAATATAAAAGCAAAAACTACAAAACCCAACAGAATTTAACAACAGAGGTGTCAGAAAGCAGTGTTTCCTGAAAGAGAGTTGGATCAGTAGCTGTACTGGTGGGTGGAGAAGATAAAGAGGCATTCAGTCAAATGAGTGAGGTAGGGAAAGGTGGTGTCTGAAACAGCCAGGGAGGTCAGGCCAAAAAACATCTAGCTCAGGACCAAGTCTCCAGCAGTATGAGTGTGTACTGTAGGAGTGATTCATCCTCCTTGCTCTCCCAGCCTTTGCCAGYTTATCATTTAGGGGCTTTTTGACTCAGTGATGGAAACAGCTCTTCAGTTTTCTCCTGCAAATCTACCTCTTCTTTCTAAACACAAATTGCTAAACAGTGATACTCTCAAGTGATGCTCTCTGTAACAGGTGAAGCTGGCCAAGAAACATGGGGAGACTCCAAGTAGAGAGAATGACTGAGTGTAAAACTCTACAAAAATGCCAGTGGGTTGGAGTTGAATGGACCAGAAGTGATAAAAATATAAAAGAGTAGAAAGATTGGGATATAGTTCTACTAAGGAAGACAAGACAAAAAAGAGAAGGGGAAGAACAGAGGATAGTAACTTTGCTGAACAGTGGAAGAGGAGCTGGGCACCTTGGTCTGCTGTGCTGTAGCAGGCAGAGGAGCAAGACACCAGCTCCAGGCCGAAGGAGCTGGGGAACAGTTCTTAGCCCTGTCCCTTAAGGGAGGTCTTGCAAGACTAAGGCCAGTGTTGAGGTCACACATAGCTGTGGATTGCAGTGTGGCCAGGCAAAAAGAGAGAGCAAAGGTTGAAAATGTGAGGTGTCAGTTCCTCACAAGTGGTGTGGATAGAGGAAACTGAACTGGAGAGAAGTGCAAAAGAGCCCTGGCAAAGATGGGGAGATCTGGCCAGGGGAACACTGGGTCAAAAAGAGATTCCTATTACCCGCTTGCAAAATCAAAGGACAGAGGTCTGGAAACATACTGCAAAGGTAAAGGAAGGGATGGATCAATGTGAGAAGGAAAGGGAATTTCAGGGCTAAAGGATGTCCAAAGGGACCTTGGCATCTGTGTCATTCTTCTCAACTGGCACATCCATCTTGAGCCTTTTCAGGAGGCTGAGCTCACCAACACCTTTGCTTCACTGCTTGGTTGGGTCTGGCTGCTGTTGTTGCTCTGAAGCAGCACCGAATTATGCRAGAAGATTTTGCTGTACTAATTAGTCAATGCTAATTACAGTGGCGTGTTGGTAATTATTGATGATTCATAAATGGCAAGGGCTGTAAGTCTGCAGCTGTAAGGGGGTAAAGATTTTCTTACTGGTGATTTAGAAAGGGGAAAATTCAATGAAGTGAGTGCATTCTGCTTAATGGCACTGCTATGATAGCAAGATAATTGATGATCACTGATTTACACAAATGCATAAGAGCTAAGAAAGTGCCATTGACTTTGTCTTGCTATTTGTTTCATAGCTGATTCCTGTGGAGGTTGTTTAGGAGATTATAATGGTACTGAAAATAATACTGGGCAGTTAAAAATGTTAATTTTTTTTCCRCTGTTTTTAAGCTTTTGTTATTTCTTTGCTTCCAACACAGTGCCTGTGCCTCTGCTCACTGAAATTGGGKGTTTTCTCACTGGCCTCTTTGGAATCAGGCTTGTCTCTGCATGTTTTACCAGAAAAGTCTATTATGAGCTACTACACTAATTGATTTAGGTTGCAGATCTATTAGCAGTCCTTCCTGGCAGTCAGTCAAATAATGAGAGCTTTATTTAAATTGGAAATCATCAGCAATGTGATACTCACTTAAGTGAGGAAATGAACAGAGGTATGATGGTGGTATCAATAATACGCAATGTCCACATGGTCAGATTCTTCTGGGAGTTCAGAAGATGTGGAATTAATTCTTTCAGGCCAGTGAGAGATCCGTAGGACATTTGTGAAGGCCAGGCACACATGTCATTATTTTTGTTGCCTCCTGTAGCTGAGTTTTGAAAGAGAAAAGTGAGTCAGTTGTACCCAGAGCAATTTGGGCATATAAATCCAAGGGTCTGATTCAGGTTGTAAAACAAGACTCAGAACTTAAAGGCCAGAAAGGAGGATGTCAGACATAGTTTTTACTGTACCTAATGAGAAGGGCTTTTTTATCTTTCCCGTACTCAGGTTCATTCAGGTTCCCGTGCATAAGGTTCATTCAGCCTTAATTTGACCGGCCCATTTGWTTTTATACATTGTATAAGTAAGAAAATTAAGCATTTTAGGGACTTAAGATTATACGTGACAATCTTTCAGGTATGACAGCACCTATTCCACATCTTTGTGTGGTCCTGACCCTATCAAGTCTGCACAGAACAGGACAGGAGCAAGTCCAACTACATCAGGGCTCTCAGATTTTCTAATTTTCACCTATCTCTCCTGCTGTTAGCAAAGGTGGGAACACAGTGAAACTGGAAGGAGGGGAGGAAGAGAGAAAGAGACTGATATTTAGTTCTTCTATTCAAGTGTTTTCTATCCTTGAGGCTGACATGAAGCAGCCAGGAGAAAAAACCTGAGTCAGAGTCAGAGTRAGTGGATTATTTTGTTGTTGTTGTTCTAAAATAATAAGAAAAGTGGCTAATCTATAAAGTAATCTCTGTAAAGGATTTGATAGACTTGCCCGCATTGATCTATGTCTTGTACACAGTTATTCCATTTCTGATAATGCGGAGTGACTAATGCTGGATGTTCTCTGAACTGTTAGTAAGGGGAACACATTAATTTACAATGTGAGGTCCCTAATATTTCCCTGGCATTAATAAATGGATAATGAGATAAATATCTTTGTCTGAACATACCTGGATGTGTCTTTTGTTGAAGAATCTCAGCCCCTTGATCCACATGTGCAGAGACCATTTGAGCTATATGTTGTCAAAAAAAAGCTTTTGATCTGAGACCGATTGAAATCTCTTTTGTGTCTAGTCAGATTTGTCTAATGAGGTTACTTCAAATCTTTTTTTTTTTTTTTTAATCAAAGTGTGTATGGAGAAAAGATTTATTTAAGAATTTCCTATATGGTACCAGTGGAGTGGCAATGTGCTGTTTTTCTTTTATGGCTGGGGGAAGAGGGGTTGTGAGCTTTCAGAGAACTGTTTCTTTACCTTACTCTTAATTCATGGTTGACGATGGCTGCTAGCTTCCATTCCTGTTCAARTACGCTTACTGGCACTGAGCTACATTCTGCTACAGCAGGAGCTCAASTGGGAAGTGAAGCTTTTCTGTGAGAAAAGGAGAGGTTAACTGCACTTATATTGGGGGCAGTTTTTGCTTTGGGAAACAGTGGCAGGCTTTGTAGTTTAATCTTTTGGAGGACTGCCCGTTACCACCTTCTGACGTACGTTGTTGGGCTGAGAAGAATCGATGCGCAGTGGTGCATGAAAGGCCAACGTGTCCGTTGTAGCTGCACATAATACCAGTGTCTCACATGCAGGCAYGGCTGTTAATGCTTAACACAGCGCTGTATTCTCTAAAGAAAAGTGTGCAGCACTAGGAAATTYATCCTTTTTTAATGTTTATATGTGTTCCATTGAAAAATACACTCTTTAAGGATTGAGTACTGCCTGTGAAAAAGGCTTGAACTAATGAGCAGCACAGAGCAAAATGCCACAGAAACAAGGCTCCAGGATTCCAGTGCATCAGGGAATGCCCTGGGAATCTGCCTACAATTAGGGTTTTGGTCAGATTACATGTCTTGCAGGGTGATTGCTTTAACTCAGCTACATCTGGGGCACCTGGGGTAACTGGTAACCCGGAAAGCAAAGAATCTGCMCCTTTAGAGATCGGTAACTTGCAACTAATTCTCCATGTGCATGAGCATTTTAAGGGTTCAAAGACTTTTCTTGTTAAGCTGTGCACCTGTGTGAGGACATATGTATTGTTCTGTTGCTTAACAACCTTCTGTAACTAACGATCTGAAGTGAAACAGACCAGTAGTCTACAGGAGAGTGTATTGAAATGGATCAGGACACAAAAAGTATTATGGTAGTACAACTCCCAAGAAATATAACAAACAAAGCAGACACAGCCCACATCTCGTGGCTTTCTTGCAGTMGGTTTAAATTATGATGTGCTCTCATGTCTTCTGAAAAGGTCATAGTTCACATGGCAGTGATATTTCTACCTGAAAACTAAAGCGTGTGATTCTGGAAAATCACAGATTCTTTAAATCTGCAACCCAAAGAAGTTCTCTTGTCTGAAAATTGTCACTTCATTCCTAATCAAACCCATTAAAACGTTATTATTTAGGGTACATCACAAGACCTTTAATCCGTGCCACATTCAAATGAAGGTCTTTTGGCCAGAGTTGTGCAGCTTTCTGTAGTCTTCAGCCAAACCAAGTCCTTCCATGTAACCAAGGTATTCTGTTGAGGAAAGAAGGAAAAGTGTGTTTCTTGCTTCCTTATTTAAAACCCTGCAATTTTTAACTTACAAGCAAGTAAAACAAAAATGGGAATTTGGTAAATATGATCATATAAGATATACTTCAAAGCAACTGAATTAAGGCTGTYAGTCATGTGCCTAAGTGCCTTTGAGTGCCTTTCATGGTTCTGTTTGATCTTTAATTTTTGTATGTAAAATGCTATCTTGTTAAGAACCAGACTGAAAAAAATACTACTCTTCTTTAGCAGGCTTCTACTACAGAAGTACAAGTTGGGCCCATGAGACTGACACAATACCCAATTCAGGTAAGATGCTCCTTCAGTTTCTGATAGAGCCAATTCTGTGTTAAGAGGTGGAGAAATTAGGGTTTAACCTCTWTAGTTAAGTATAATGTTTTAATTTCATTTATTCAAGGAATGTGAGATGGATAATGCATGTTYGGTGTATCTGATTGCTTGAGAAAAGAATTTAATTTAACTTGGTAAACGATATGCTTACATTTCCATTAACATCCCATCATTCCTTTCATCTGTCCAGTCTGTAGGATTGTGTGTGTGTGTGCATTAACAGGGGAAAGAGCTGCCTCTGTGGATACTAAAACCTGGTCAGTTTTGATATACCAAAACACAGAGCTTCATGAAGTTTAGATATGCCTTCAGTATTGCTGTGTTTTGCACAACAGGACAGAGAACTGTGTTTTATAGACCACCAATCCAAGAAACCACATGACCTCCAAAAGGACAGGTTGAACTTCCGCTTAAGGAGCAACAGTCCTCATCCATACCTGCTTCTTTTTCTCTGCATTTTGTTTCTGTGGCAGTGTCAGATACCAAGTCCTATTTTTGTCAGCCTATAGTGGRTTTTGGAACTCTCCAGTTATAGAAAATTGAACAATTTTAGCCTTTAATATCGTTCTAGTGATACACAGTTWGTCTGAATTAATTTATGGGTCACTTAGTTCTGTAAAATATGGAGGCATTTAGTCACTGGTCACCCATTCTGTGAAAAACTATGTGTGGAAGAACTGCTGTTTTCAGGGAAATTAAATCATGTATGTGCATCGTACCTTTTTATGTCCATATTAAGCATTCAATCTTAATGATTTGATCTGATGAATTTACTTGTTTATATTGTAATAAGACTGTGGAGCAATGGCTTCAGCAATAGAACAATCTTTGCTTTTGCAAGGAATTTTGATATAGATGTGTGGAACTCTTCACAGAGTAATATTTTTGAATCATGATTGTCTTCAGAAGGATTATCAAACAGATATTTAACAACTACGAATATTCTCAGTGCTTTTGTCAGGATATTGSTTTGTAGAAATTGGATTTGCCCAAGGGAAAGTGTTTTTTTGGTTGTTTTAAAAAACWGACAATCTTCTTGATATCTTTTCAGATGGGTGTGTTATTTTTGTCCTTGCATTGCATTACTGCAAATCYGTGTGAGAAAAGAATCTTTCTTAAGTAAAGCAGGAATTATTTTTTAAGTAAAATCATTAACTGAAGAGTTTCCCTTAAAGATTGCCATACATTAACTTATTTACAGTAAAGGTAAACCACCTCATTTGTTTGTGGAACAAGCCACATTACCTCAGATAATTTGGCAAGCACTGCACACATCCACACATTTAAAAAATGTGTGCTAATCTTTTATTCCATCTTGACAATACAATTACGTGTTTCTCTGTGCAGTGCAAACAGCTACTGAGTATCACATTCTAAATGTCTATTTGTGGATGATTAATCATGTTTACAACTGTCTGAGAAGTAGGTTCAGTTTGCTAGAACAATTGCCACTGGGACTTCTTAGTGAAGTTCATTTTATTCTGGTGTGTTTTGGGACACCTGTGCCAACCTCCAAGTGGCACACATTTTTTGTCTGAGAAGTGACCTTACTTGTGCCTGTGACCTGCYATAAACCATTTAATAGATTCCTTTATGACCATAAATGTTGGAGGAAGAATCAGGTTTAGTTTGCACAGAATTGTGACCCAGGTGCTCCTGGCCTTAAGAGGCAAAGGGAAGAGTCCAAAGCAAACCAGCCCATTCCAGCCCTCCAAACATCCCACATACAGCTTGCACAACTGCCTCAGCTTTGTACAAAGGCTTCAAATAGGAATGGTTTGATTCCATAGCCTCAGAAATTACCATGCTGAAAGTACATGAAAATGTGCTTTTTCCTGGGGGGCACAGGAGATCGGTGGTTTTCATAAACCATTAACGCACATTAAAAAAAGGTGTTGGATCCTCTTGCAGAAATGTTTGGTCATAAATATTTGGGTGTGACCCTATTCAAATGCTGCATTTTCTGACCTTTTAGGACTTTCATTTGCCATCATCTCTTTCCCAGCATTGACACAAAACTCTGTTTTTTTCTGATGATTGTGATCCTCCCTGATGAGCTGCAAATACAGCACGATGATGCACAGCATTTCCCTATTCCCTTATACCACTGTAACAGGACCCCYTCTGACACTTTATTCAGAGATACTTTTCCACCTTGCAAGTCTCTTGCTGGGATATGATGATTTGAAAATAATTAAGTAACTTCTCCAGTTGCTGTAATTTTCTTTYTCCTTTGGTACCCTGGGTGTCCTCAGCTGGTGTTTCTTCTTGTATTTCAAATACTTTAAAGCAAATTTTTGTCCATTTTCTGTCTTTGTATAATAAACTGGGAACAAGATGTGCAGTAGTTGTGTGAAGTAAATACTTAGAAATAGAGTACAAATTTCAGGATGTCACCAAATTGTAAAGGCCTCTACAGAGAAAGTCCATGGTGTTCCTAAACTAGGACAACTCTGAGCAAATTGATCTTTTTACAGTAATGTTGGCAAATCGTGCAGCAAAAAAGTAACTACATGCAGTTTTTTGCCAAGGAACACAGATTGAATTTAAACATTTCCTTGATTGTGTTGTTTATATGGCTTGTTATATTTTTATYTTGACTTTGAGAGCATTCTTCAAATATACTTCTACTTACATTATGTTTTGATGATTTATAGTAAGCTCCATACAAATGTTAATAAAAAAGCCTAGTAGTAATACTTCAAAACAATTTTTAAAGCTAATATTCTCAGAAGGATTTGCACACTGATAATTAGGTACCAGTGAGAGACTGGATGATTTAATAGAGTACTATCATTATTTTGCAGCTGGTGAATGATTGCATTTTACCATCTTTATTTCCAAACTGGGAGTGCTGAGACAAGGAAGATATAGAAAAAAAGCACACTCCCCTACCCCCTCAAATTTTCCTCCCCAYAATGTTTCAAACTAGGAACAAAATAAAACTAATGGCAGTTGGAACCAAACAGAAGATTGTATCAGAGTAGGGACTTCACTCAGGAATCAGTAAAGTCTGCAGCTTGGCCAAGTCACTGCTTTCCAACACTTTGRAGGCTGGGAAAAAATCAGGAAGTAGGAAGAGTGACAACACTTACCTTGGTTGTTAATTTTCAGTAAACCAAATSTGTTTATTAATAGCTGCAATCAAAAACTTTCCAATAAATTAAAACTTTCATATTCTTAATATTTGCAGAGATTCTGAGCATATAATTTTCTTCCATTGTTAAATGAAACTCTGACTGGTTGTCCTGTCACAGTAACACTGATTGATTTTTTTATTGTTTAGCATTCAACAATACAGACAGWTCAAGATAAGAGGAAAGCTATTGTTACCTTTTTTAGCTTCTAGACTGATAGTGTTAAAATTCAGGTTCTGACACCACAGCTGCATACAGCAGGACAGATAAAGGTTATTGACCTTTCATTACAGGCACTTAAAGCAAAATTTTTCAAAATTTTCAATTACTTATACAAGTTATTTCAGTGAAGTCAGGAATGACCATTATTTGTGAAATGAACAGGATTTTGCTTTATGCATGACCAGTCTCTGGYTGCTGATTTTCTGTGCAATTTTAATATCTGTGAATAAACTTTTGACTTTTTGAAACCTTCTTTTTCACAGCATATCTGCACTAAATTAGCCTTTTTCTTCATCTGACACATAGGGTAGCATGGTTAGTTATCAGTTGCCACGGTAAATATGTGCAATTGTAGTGGGGAATGTCTGCCTGACTTGGATGAATAAATTGGATGCTGATAATGTATACATTAGGAGTCAAAGATGAAAAATTTGTTCTCTCTGAAAAACACTTTCTGTTACATGAGAATCACAGAAACAGAGCTGTTTTCAGCCTCTATTCTTGCAAACAGGCTTTCTACAGCATCTCCTTGGTCTTCAGAGCGGTATCTGTATGTGTCCTACTAATCTTGTGTGAGCAGTTCCTTCATTGTTCAGTTGAAACTGTCTAAACTAATTGTTACTCTAATTGTCTAAACCACCTCATATGTTTAGGGACAATTTGGGACAATTTATTGGTAAAAAARTTCTCATATTTTAATATTTTTCCTCTCTACCCCATCCAGTACATGCATTCTTCTCTGTTGTTCTTTTTGGTTTTGAAATAATACTAATGGTTAATGCCATTTTTTGAGCATTGAAGAAGAGAGAACAATTAAAACTATGTTAATTATTTGCCTATGTCTTCAGGGGTGATAAGTGATAATTAAGGCAGTTGCATTTCAGACAATTCATTACAATCAAAAGTGTGTGTAGCTGGGATGGCCTGATGAGAGTGGCAATGATGTTTGAACACTCTGGCTGGTTGCTGATTGAATTGGAACACGAGGTAGGAAGAATTGTGGTGTGGCAAGCTGGCTTGGCCCCAAATACCAGTCCTTGTTTCAAAGAGTTAACTATTGRTTATCTGTTGATGGCCACTCTATCCACTGAGAGGTGTGCTGCTGMATCAGCTGCTTTTTCAAACTTCCCACTTTCAAAGCAGAGTCAATCCTCCAAAGGCAGAAGCGTTTGTTAAGACTTGCACTGTACTGAGGACTACTTTATGTGTTTAATGTGGTGCTGCTGTTTCCATCCCCTGCAGGTTTTGCTGGTCTTTGCAAAAGAAGACAACCAAAGCAATGGTTTCTGGTGGGCTTGTGACAGAGCAGGATACAGCTGCAATGTTGCCTGGACTCCAGAGTCAGCACTTGAATGCTTCCTGGATAAGCACCAGGAAATAATTGTTATAGATCACAGGAACTCCAAATATTTTGATGCAGAAGATATTTGCAGGTAACTGAAACAATCTTATGCTTATCTTAAGCTTGAGAATATGTTGTGTGAAACTAAACCTCCTAATTTTAAAACAAAAATGGGGGCAGGGGGAAGATTTAAAAAAAAAANAAAAAAAAAAAAAAAAAAAAAAAAAAAAAAAAAAAAAAAAAAAAAAAAAAAAAAAAAAAAAAAAAAAAAAAAAAACAAAAAAAAAACAAAAAGAAAAAGAAAAAGAAACCAAAAATGGAATACCTAAAATTGTATTAAAATGAAATACTGAGGCCAGGAGGTTTCCATACATCTGTAAGAGGATAACAATATGAAAACTACACTATGCTGAAGCTGAACTGTGGAATTGTCTCTAGGTCATGGGGCTTCTATCAGAGCATAAGCCAAAGCTTTTGTGATGTCCCTGATGTCTGTGCTGCTTGTTTCCTGGCTTACTGCTGCAGCACAGTCTGAGGCTGCAGACTTCAAAGGAATGTGTTTGATTGTCCACAAGGTCAGGCACTGCCAGTTCTTTGCCGAAGTTTGCATCACTCTTCTGGTCCACCTGGTTGTGTCCAAGCAGCTTTAAGATTGCAAGTGCTTGGTGTTGGGATTCTTTGCTAAAATACAGTTTCAGCTGAAGCATACATTTTGCACCATAGTGTGCTTCTAGTCTGCCATGAGCTAAAGTTTTTTGTGTTTATGGCAAGGGGCATTTTAATGCTCAAATGCTTATGCTGATATAAGTTTTTCTAAAAGACCAATAGACAAACATAAAGATTTTTTATTTGGGACAGTGTGATCTGAGTGAAAAAAATTATCATTAGCCAGTGAAACACAAACGGAGTGTTCTTCTGATAGTTGGATGTATCTTTTCTGATAGTTGGATGTATCTTGTTTGGTTTCTCAATAACATGCAAGATGGTGATATTTTGTTTGTTCAGTATTTAATAAATTACAGTATTTTGCAATTTGTTATGCACACTTTTCTTACTTGCATGCCTTAAAAGCACTACCCACCCTCTCAACAAAATTTTTCAGTGTCTGGAAGGACAGTGGTAAATATGAGAGCATTCTTGTTTAAATTGGGTAGAGATTCTTGTTTAAATTAGTCAGTGGCATTGAAAATGTTTTGCACAGACTGACCTTTCTCAACTCACACATTCAGGGCAGTCTGCCCCAGATAAGCTGAGCATACAGGGGAAACCTTGGCCAGGTCATAGGAGTGGGTTTGGAGAGCTGATGTTTGTACTCTGTGGTTTTGCTGTTTTTGCCTTCTTACCTGCATAGAGCAAAATGAGAAATCTGGTGGCAAAATGGAAATAGTTTGTCTAAATAGGGATAGGTAGGTTTGGCAGTGTAATATCCTRTTTCCTAGCCTCAACGATGCCTTTCAGTCCTGACTTTGATTTATATTTTCAGTGAAGATACTCAGAGCAATACTGAGAAAGCATTCAGTGTAACCCTAGAAATCTTTGTTTCCTCAGGTCTATTCGTGCCAYCCAGCCATCAGAGCACACGGTAATACTTGCTGTGGTTCCACGCACGTAAGTATTACTAATTTGGGAAAATTTTTTTATTCTACTTTATAAGATCAGTTATTTAATTTGTAACAGATATTTAATAGCAGAAAATATCTTACTAACAAGTGTTAAAGAGTAAATGTAGAATTTTTCACCTGAAATGGGCTACTGATGTTTCATGCTTTTTTGAATGTTTGATAACTTTCCTTTAGTGCAGACTAGTGTTATCCCTGCCACATTCAGAATACCCTGTATAGCAAGAAAATTAGACGGATATGTGTTAGTCTCTAAGAGAAAAAGAAAATCCAAACCAAAACCATAAAGCTGTGTATTACTTTCTGAAAGAAATAACTAGACCAAATAACTGTTGTTTATTGAACTGGGTGATGGGGCAGACTTCAATCCTGTTGCTGATAAATTCACCAGAATGTTGTCCTGAAACCCTTATTCAGTAATTCATACCCCATGCATTTAGGAAGAATTTTTACTAACTTAAATAAATATTGMTAGATTAAATACCTTCAAATACCCCTATTAGAACTCCTACAAACTACTGAATCCATTTGTAATTTCATTAATTTCCTAGATCAATTAAAATATTAGGAAATAGAGTGGTGGGAGAGCTATTACTGCCAAGATTCGAAACTCAACTAAATTTGCTGTTGAACAAGATTTTACAACWTAGCTTCACCTTTAATAATATTTTTTTAGAATATTTCTCATAGGATATCACAGAATGTCTTTTATTTTCTTCATACTTTCTTTTTGCAACCCCCTTCTGTGAAGAGATAAAGGACTCCTCTGGAGGATCTGTCAGGTTTGCTGTAGAAATAACTATCAGGTTGTAGTAAAAGCTGCAAACACCTAAAATAGAAGACTATAGCACTAACTTCTCTAACAGTATGGTTTTATGCATGTATTTTATGCAAAACTTTTCTCACTGAGTGTATTATGTTTAGAGAACTATGTCAAATCCATACCATCTCATTCTCAAGGGTTGTGTGACCATACAATACCCCGGCCTTGCTTAACATCTGTATCAGTGACCTGGACAAGGGGATCGAGTGCACCCTCAGTCAGTTTGTGGGTGACACCGAGCTGGGTGGGAGCTGATCTGCTGGAGGGCAGGAAGGCTCTGCAGAGGGATCTGGCCAGGCTGGATCATGGGCCAAGGCCAAGGGTGTGAGGTTCAACAAGGGCCAGGGCCGGGTCCTGCCCTGGGGTCACAACAACCCCAGGCAGTGCCACAGGCTGGGGCAGAGTGGCTGGAAAGCTGCTCACAGGAAAAGGACCTGGGGGTGCTGGTGACAGCGGCTGAACATGAGCCAGGGTGTGCCCAGGTGGCCAAGAAGGCCAATGGCATCCTGGCCTGGATCAGCAATGGTGTGGCCAGCAGGACCAGGGCAGGGATTGTCCCCTGTACTGGGCACTCCTGAGGCCACACCTCAAATCCTGTGCTCATCTCTGGGATCCTAGCTACAAGGAGGACATTGGGGTGCTGGAATGAGTCCAGAGAAGGGCAATGGAGCTGGTGAAGGGTCTGGAGCACGAGTCCTGTGAGGAGCAGCTGAGGGAGGTGGGGGTGTTTATCCTGGAGCAAAGGAGGCTGGGGGAGACCTTAGCACTCTCTGCAACTGCCTGAAAGGAGGGTGCCCCAGGTGGGGATCTGTCTCTTCTCCCAAGCTGCAAGGGGTCTGGCAAAAGGAAATGGCCTCAAATGGCTAAGAGAGGTTTAGATTGGACATCAGAAAGGGTTCCTTTCCTGAAAGAGTTGCACGCGTTGGAACAGGCTATCCAGGACAGTGGAATCACCATCCCTGGGGGTCTTTAAAAGATGTRTGGATGTGGCACTTGGGAAATGGTTCACTGGTGGGCTTAGCAGTTCTGGGTTAAAGGTTGGACTCGGTAATCTTAACAGTCTTTTCCAAACTGAATAATTCTGTGCTTCTGTGATTTTGTTTTGTAGATCCAATGACCAAGAAGAGACTTCTGTTCTTCCCCTTCTTGATGCAGGCTTTGATAGGGTATGTATAAATTGCCCATGTAATGTAGAAAACATAGTAACTTCATAAATTACAAATGCTTTTGCATCCCCAAATTGAAAATTATACCTTCTCTTCTGTCAGAAGTTTGCTGGTAAAGAAACCAGTGGCAGTTGATTTGGTTTTCTTTTCAAGAGTGTATTCCAGAACATACGAAATGAGAGGCTTTGTGATCTGGCTAGTCCTTTCAGAATAGCAACAATACTGAAAGTACCTTCGTGTGGTCAGGCTGGGTATTGGGTGGGTTTGTGTRCAGCTGCACCAAAAGACAAGGATGRGAGACGCTGATTAACGCATCACAGCATGATGTCTTGTCACCCAGACCCCTCTGTGTGTCTCAGGCTGCTGGGATTTCTCTTCTAATGGGGCTACAAACCTGGTCCAGCTCCTGATGTGAAGAATTGGGGCTTTTTTACCATTAAGTCTGTTACRCTGGTTTGCACCAGTTCTTCTCAGGACAGAATTTGGGGCAGTCCTATGCAGGCAGCAGAAGGGGAGATAACTGTTCAGACTGTTTCTCAAAGGGCTTTGTAGGATAAAGTAGGTAGGCAGGACTTCTCAGCTCTGAAAACCTAGGCTGCTTAACCTCTTCCAAYCTTCGTGTGAGTGGCTCTGGGTAGATATTAATGTCATGTTACTCTAAAATAAATCAGCTGCATTTTTTAAGTTAGCCATTCGTAAGGCAGGTTATATACTCAAGCACATCTGGAGTTAGAATTAACTATATGTATTTTCTTAAATATATATACAGTTAGGAAAACTAACTGTAGTAAGGAAGATCAGGGAAGAGATGTAATTAACCCAGGCAGAATATCAGGCTCCTATGCTCATACTGAGTCCMGTGTCTGAGCTAACTCACATTCAGCCCAGGTTTGTGTAGCACAACATGAACCAGAATTACCACTTGCAGATCATATCCGAAAAAAACAGGTCTAAGATCTTGCCTCTATTGCAAGGGTATTGTGAGGCCAAAGCATTTCTAAAGCACTTAGATGCTCTGAAAATTGGAAAAGATAAGTCAAAGAGGAAGGTCAGCCCAAGAGTGCCWGCGCTTTATTAGTGTAGTTTCTCCCTCTCTCTCTCTCTCCCTCTCTCTTTCTCTGGCTTTAATATTTTTCAAAGAAAACTTACTGATACTCAGGTCTAGTGTTTCATTTGAAAATTATGCAGGGCAATATGTTTTGTGAGCTAAAATATAAGTGTAGGTGTAAAGTCAGAGGGRACTCTACAGCTCTGAGACACAGCACACTCTGCCTTGGAAAGAAAAATCTATTTGCACCTGACAATTCCCTCTTGCTGTCCCAGCTTTATCAAAGAGTTTGCATAATGTCATAATTCCCTATTGGAATTGTTCTCAAGACTTTAAAGTACATCTGATGTCAAAGTTTCTTTTTTTTTTTGCTGTGGGGTGGGCATAGGAATTATTTCTGCTTGGATGTGGATCAGYAGGGACTACATCCATTAATACACAAAGATTTAAAAATAACCTTCTTCAAACAGAGAGGTGGTATTTGTGGGGGTTCTCTTCCTCAGCAGCAAAGATTAAATTTATTTTTGGAAAATCATAGCTGCTTGAATCATAACTTTTTCTTCATGCTGACTTATTTCTGGTTTTTCTTCCTTCTCAAGAAAGTCTATTTTATTATGTCTTGATTTTCCCTCTATATCATTAACAGCTTTTGTGTTTGTGTATTAATGCTGGTGTTAATCCAGTACATTAATTATGCTGATTTTTTTCCCTCTCAGCCTCATCAATCTAATAGTGGTGGCCTACTTTGGATGGGCTAATTTGAATAAGCAATTTGGCTTCCTGACTGATTTTTAGCTGCGATTTAAATCAGCAAAATCTTAATGTTTGCATTTATAAATTACAAACTTGGCTTGTATTTTGAACTTCTTTTCCTGAACAAGCATTGATTCTCATTGACCAGATACTATTAAAACTTTCTAGATTGGAATAAAAGAAGTCTTTAATATTAAACATAATTCTTATTACTAAGCAAAAAGAATTATGTATTTGTGCTAAGTTATAACTCTTGTGGCTTGTACCAAGTTCTGCATAGAACAACAGTGGAATCCAATTATAATGAAGTGAAAAATAATTTAAGAGTAYGTGTTACTTAAACCAAAATATACTRTATAAATATGAAACTTTTAAAAAAGTAAGTGTTTTGTCTACCTTCTAACATGTGAGAGTTCAGAGCATTTCTTATTCTTGTGTCACATTAGATACACAGATTAGAAAAGGAAAATGACTGCTGTTTTCATTTTCTTAGTTTTGAGTCAGCCAGCAAATGACCAGCATCAGCACCATAAACTGAGATAAAATGATTCTGTACATCTGCAGAAGACTATACAACAGTTAAGAGTGAGGTTAGCACTTCGATAAGCTGCAATTCTTGCCCCTAGAAACAGATATGTGCCAAATTTTGTCAGTGAACACCAGTGGTTAAATCTTTTTAGTAAACCACACTACTGTAAAATTCAGTTTATGAAGAGCCTAAGTATACTCTAGCAAATCTATTTTATAAAATAGGTTGCCATCATTGGTAGATTTTGTATTATTGATAGATTTGTTCTTATGTTGTTTTAAATCTGGCACAAATGTATTTGAATATTTAAAAGAATACCGTAAAACTGAAAATCTRTATCTGCACTGCTGTAGAAGGGAAATTGTTTGCAGGCAGTTTGCAAAAACACAACCTTGTTTGCACCTTTGCTTCTGAAAACTTGATATTGTGCCTTTTGTTTTCCTGTGCATTCTGTAATGTGTGAAGTGAAAGTTCCCGAAGTGTTTTACAATCTTAACATTAAGGAGTGAAAGAGACCCATGCCAAAAGTTTTTATTTTTTTTTATTTTTTACATTTTACTCACAACTTGGAATTAAGCCAGTAGTCCCCAAAACACAGTTTTTTCACACAGGAGAGAAGCACAGATTTCTTTAAAGCTCTTCTTTGTTCCTTGGAGGCTTTGACTGCTACTCTGGATTTTGTGTGCAGCTGCACTTTGAGAATTAGTGACAACACAAGGCTTCTCCTGTGATAACTAAAGTCCTTGCATGTGATTGATAATAAACCTTAACTGAAGTCAGAGAATCTGCTTCTTTCCTGGCAACATAAAATTTCTGATTTGAGCAAGACCAAGCACAAGATCTATCAGACCTAACACAGACAGCACATCCTCTGCTATCTGGAGTAAAAGTTTCTTCACTGTGGTCAGCATGCTTCTTACTTAATATACTTTCCTGTACTTCTGAATTCACAGTGAGAGCTCAGTGAGATTATGTGTGGAGCAAAGTTCCTYTGCTTTCAGAGCTTTAGCTGCAATATTTGCTCGGAAACAAATGTCAGATATAATTTCTTTTTCTTTTTTTTTAGCATGAATGTTTCATGTCTCTAAGGTTTTCCACTYCCAGTCTGATGGATGTTAAGGATGGATGTTAAAATAAACAAAACATCAAGGCAATACCRGTTTTGTGTGAGACTGTGCTTGGGGTTTTTTTTAGAGTTTCTGTTGAGTTGCCATTAGGGTTGGCAAATGGGAATATCCAGTTAAGGACTTAGCATTTTTTTATACTTGCTTTGTATTTAGATATTTGTGTTGTCTTAAAAACTAGAAATTCATTCCTGAGGAAAAGATGATTATTCAACACAAAAGGTACAACAAAAAGAAAAGAAAGGATGGTTGAGGTTGGAAGGGACCTCTAGGGGTCATCTTGCCCAACCTCCCTGCTCAAGTACAGCCACCTAAAAAAAGCTGTCCAGGACYATGCCATGCAGCTTATGAACATCTCCAAGTGTGGAGATTCTGCAGCCTCTCTGGGCAACTCGTGCCCAGGTCRCCCTCACAATAAAAAGAAGTGTTGCCTGATGTTCAGGTTCCCTGAACCTCTTGTACTTCTGTTTGTGCCCATTGCCTCTTGTCCTGTCACTGGGCACCACTTGGAAGAAGTGTCTTCTTACAATTTCTTTTCAGATATTTATATACTTTGATGAGTTCTCCACTTCAGCCTTCTTCTTTTCAGGCTGAAAAATTCTCAGCTCTCTTGGCMTGTCCTCAGAGCAGAGCTGCTTAATCACCTTTGTGGGCATTTGCTTGGCCTCATGCCAGATCTCTTTAAGAAATTAAAGTTTTAGATGCAGAAACAGAAGAAACAGATTAAAATAATTTGAGACTATTTCATGCACTCTTGATTTGTCTTCCAGCAATTCATGGAGAACAGCAGCGTAACTGCATGTTACAATGAACTGGTTCAAATAGAACATGGGGAAGTGCGATCTCAGTTCAAATTACGGTACGTAGAAGTGTAACAAACTGCAAACATTAACCTTTTGATCCAAACAATTCTGCTTCTGCTTCTTCCCAGCTATGCATATGTGTGCCTTGCATCTGTATGCTAACTAATATCCTACACATTTATATTTTCTCCTTCTATTACTTTGTAAAGGACAAACTTAAGTGCTTAGTAACTGGTACCCTTGAGAAAGCTTGGTCGATGTAGGTATAGGCTGCAAATCTGTGTTGGAAGAACTTCACAAAGCCATTCTCAATCTTGTGTGTCTGAGATTTCATATTGGAAGGCTTGAGCTGAATATGATCTTGATTCAACTCTGAGTATTTATTTTCTTGCTTGGTAAGWCTTGGCAGGCCAGAAAAAGTTTTATGTGTTAGTGAGAAGTTAAAGAATGTTTATTCCCACATGCACTTTTTTTTTTAAATGTGATTAATTCTGTATTTAATATAGGTGCTTATGCACGCATGTAGATATTTTTGCAATGCAACCACATGAAACTATAGGAAAGAAGTGCAGAGAAGGGGTCATTCTCTCTGGCATAAATTAATTCCAGATCCATCAACAGAAAATACTATCACTAAACTACAGATTTCAGTGTCTCTGTTTAAGAAGCTGATTTTTCTAAGATTTTCTTTGTGAACTGATAGCAAAGTGACTTCACATTTCAAGTGATTGCACGTTCCTGCATGCAGACTGCAATTACATTTCAGGGGAAAAAAAAATTGAATTTAGGTTTACACAATTTTAATAGTTTTACAAAACTCAGCAAGAACGTCTTTCCCTTACCTCTGCCTTATTAGCCAGATACCATTAAAAACTACTCAGAACTGGTATTGATTATGACATTCAGGTATATGGTTTTTTTTATTCATGTGGTTTAATTAAGTGAGGAAAACAGTGTTGCACTGCACATCTGTGCCATTTGTCACTGATTTGCAGGTCATCTGTACAGCTTGGTAAAAGTGAAAGGGAAGAGAATGCAGAAAGTTAGATGGAACTAAATATAGGATATGTACGTGTTCAGACACAAGAGAAATGTGATGAAAAAGCAGCACTAGCCCCAGAGAGCAGTACATGAGGTCATGTCAGTGGTCAGAAGTGTCTTTCCATTCCTAGCATGGACTTCGCTTTTCCATGTAGCTGGTTCTGGTTTGAAACTTGGTTGGACATCTGTGTGCTAATCAAAGGGGATATGGGCCATTTAAACTTGTACTTTTGCTGTCTTGCTTGCCAGATCAAATGAAAATACTTAGGCTTGAATAGTGCAAATATAGCTGTGTGTGTTCCTACAGAAAGCCTATGTAATTATATTTATTAGCTGCTGGTGCATCAGATAGGCATCTCTCGCTGAAACAAATTAGTTCCTTCACACAGCACAAAATCACACTTGGGAACCAGCCTTAACTGCTAAAAATCATTTGTAAAATTACACTGCGAGCTCCTTTCATATGAGCAGAAATAGTTTTGTCATCCTCTGTATAAAACACCTTTTTCCTACAAATCTTCATCCACATGGCTGCATGTTTGTGCTTTGGTGTATGTCTCTTCATGTATCCTATTTGGTTTTGAGTTACTTCCACAATAAGCAGAAGTAGTAATGTCCTGTATTTCTTAATTCTCTAGTCACGGGTACTAATTCAAACCCTACTATGCAGCCTGGAAGCAAGATGTTCCTTTTAGGTAATAACTGTATACGAAAATGTTTATGCGTGGTGTGTTTTTGCTCCCTGCAATCAGAGTTATATAGAAGATTCTTAGTTTGTCTTTAGTCCAAATCAAAGATGAAGTACTGACATCTATCAAACCAAGTCTGCCCGGGTTGTTTCTGCTAGTGTGCTCTCTTCCTGCCCATGRTGGTGTGTTAGAACTACAGGATCTTCGTGTCCCTTCCAACCCAAACCATCCTATGATTCTATGAGATATACATTTTTCCCTAGTAGTAGGAGCCTATATTAATGTTAATGCCATCCTGTGTAAATCATAATTTAAGCAATTTGAATTCTGTAGCAAAAAGGTAAGGCTTTTGTTTGCCTTCATTAAAGTAAAGCTCAGAAAAAAAGAAAAGAAGAGATCAGCTGGGTCAGGATGTATGGAAAACAAGTCACTGCATTATGACTTGGAAGCAGGAAAATTGATGTGCTTTGGTCTAGAACTTTGAGATGGCGCAAATTGTTTCCTTTAACTGTGTTGTATTATAGTTTCTTTGATAGTGCCAATCTATTTGCTCTATTGAAAACTTTGCATATATCTACTGTTATGATTTTTGTGTTCCCAGTCTTTAATGACCACAAAATTTTCTGATGTAATAGCAATGTGTTATTTTGACTGCTAATTGTTAGTTCCTGCTGTCTAGAGCATCTATGTAGCTACAAGTGTGTGATTAAGATGCTGCAGAACCCATGATCAATTTTACAATGCAATCTGCAGTAAAAGCACGTTAACAACAGGGATGTCTGAGGCTGGGTGTTCTGAAAAAGTCATAATAAAGATAGTGACATGGGGTCTAGTCAAAACAACTGCTACTTTGTGATTCATCTAACGATAAGTACAATTTATTCATGTATTTATAGTGAACAAAGTGTTCTAACAATAAAACTAATGTGCTAATAATTTGCTAATTTCAGGGCTTGTAATGCGGTGTTTACGGCATTAGACCATTGTCAGGAAGCTGTAGAAATAACCAATGAAGATCATGTCATCCAGGTAGGGGGGAAAACATTAACTATTTTATAGAATCTGAAAAGAGGAACTGCAAAGAGACCTTCCTTTGCTCAGTAGTTCCTGTTCTCTTTCAGTATTTTAGTTTCATTGCCCATTAGAAAGCTTTGTGAAATGAACTGCTTAATTTCTGGTTGCTGCACTCTGATGTCTGCTGAATTTTTAAGACTTTCCCTTCTGTAACTTCATTTAGATTATAGTTTTCAGTAATGTTATTTCTGGTAAAGCCTGCATTAGTTCTTCTGTGCCTTCTGATAGGASATTACATACTGCCTTCTGTGTTCAGCCTCTTATTTGAATAAAATGTTTCACCATTGCAGAGTATTTTTACATGAGAAACATTGAATTGTAGAGATGTATGTTTGTGGCTAGCCCTAAAAAGTGTCACACTTCGATAGTTCCATGTAAGTTATTTAAATAAGTTATTTTGGATATTATGTTAATGTACCTTTGTTTCGGCAGTATGTTAATCCAGCCTTTGAACGGATGATGGGGTACTGCAAGGGAGAGCTTATTGGCAAGGAGCTCACTGAACTACCTAAAAGTGATAAAAACTCTGCTGATCTTTTAGACAACATAAACACATTTATTAAAAAAGGAAAGGTAAGTAAACAAAAAAAACTCATGTGTAATTGCTGTAGAGCTCTATTCTGCTTCATTTTTATTGCTGTAGATTTAAGAGCACAAGATGTGTCTTCATAAGTACACATGTAATACCAGAATTCTGCTTCTGAGATGGCTAAGCACAACAGCCCATGTCACAGACAAGTGACTGCAGATTTCATTAGCTTTGCTTTTAGGATCTGACTGAACTCCTCCTGATTTGTTGGCTGGCTTAAGACCAGTATCAGAATGTTTTCTGTGTTTCTGTTTTGCCTAGAGCCCATGGAGCTTTTGTTAGTTGGAATGTAACAGTTTGTCCCTCCGTCAGTCTCTCAGGTGGCTGAATCATCCAACCAAAATGTGTATCCGTTCTGTCAAACAGCAGCGCTTTCGTGACTATATGCTTAAAGCACCAAAATGTATTGGTACCCAGTGGGGTTTGCTTTCCTAACTGTAATTAAAATATCTGCATTTCACTGTGAACTCCTGTCGTTGTGGTGATGGGCCTGGCAATATGTTCCCCTAGTACATGCAACAGTCTCATCCCTTTTCCCCTGGGTTGCAGAAGTACCTGTCACCCTTCCCAGTCTCACGTTCTGCTTCAAGAACTTTGGGGAGTTGAACCTTTGAGTCATGTCCAGCAACGACCTGAGCTTTGTGAGTCACTGTCTGGAGCTGTTTGCAGGTTCACCTTGGTTCATTAGCAGTACCTGCAGGCCACTCCTCATTTATATGGGCTGCCCAGCAGCTACCACTGCCTGCTCAAAGGTATCTCCTACCCATTTTCCAGCTTCATCCTATTCTGCTACCAGGTAGTTCCCTCCTTAAAAATCTCTCCTCTTTGAAGTTAGTTCAAGAACATCTTTAGATCAAGGACTTGTGAAATTTAGCATACATTTGTGTGACAACTTCAAAGCTGAATGATGCTTGGCACAGGGTTTGTTTCTGCTGGTCCCAAGGGAGACAGCCTCTGGATGTCTTGCAGCCACTGCTGCTTATCTATAAAGAATGTTTGTCACCTCTTTAAGTAGATGATACCTAAAGTTCCTTGTAAAAATGGTATCCTTTCTCCCAAGAGAAACATAATTACAGTGTCCTTGTTACAAATGCCTGCTCAAGGTGGTGCGCTTCACTCGGTGAGTAATTGCTGCTGCTGCTCTCCCTCTCTGTTATACTTTATAGCATATTAATTTCATACTATTTTTTTAAAAGACAACCATGAAATAAAAATAATAATTTAATACATAAGGAACTATGCAATAATAAATGAATATTTGACTGCAACCTGTGTATGCAGCAGAGATGCTGTCTCGGTTGTGTTTCCTTAGGAATGGCAAGGAGTTTACTACGCAAGAAGAAAATCAGGAGACAGTATCCAGCAGCATGTGAAGATAACACCTGTGGTCGGTCAAGGAGGGTAACTAACTTGTACAGAACATGATTGCTTTCTGGTTTTTAGGGCCTTCTCTCTGCTTTCTGCACCTGTAAGTTTGACATGAACCTCCATGTATTTAGTATGGGCAACACCCATGTTTGTGTGTGTGCTTTTACGCGGACATATTGCCAAGTTCAGCTCCCAGATGTGCCAGAGAATTCCTGGAGCAACAAAAAGATCAGGTGTCCTGGGACAAAAAGACTCAATGTTATGCTGAAGGAGTACTTGTCACCCAGTTGTCTTGCTAGTGTTGGCCTTCTTACCTTGTTTCATGAGGGCTGGGAGATCTGTTTTAGAAAACACCAATGTATCACTTCACTTCTCTCTTTACCATTTGACACGGTAATAAATTATTATTTCTGTTGCTAGGAAAATAAGACACTTTGTGTCCCTCAAAAGGCTGCATTGTACCAATGAAAACAACAAACAGGTATTGTATATCTTTCATGTGATAATTTTCATAGCTTTAAGTATACTGATATTTTTTGGCTTATCAATTTTTCCAAGATATGATCTGTATTGTCTGAGCTTCTCATTGGTTGTTGGAGTGAGCAAGAAAACGTCAACATTTGCATGCATTATTCTCCTTTTGTAGAACTYCTGAGTAGAGGAACACCTTTAATTTCCTGGAGCATGGATCTGACAATTGAGTCCGTGATACTGTGGAGCAACACAGACCACAGTCCAAAGGGAGTTCACGGCCTTTTTTGTAGAGCTCTTCTTGCAGGTCTGATGTGGTGTACTTATGCCAGCTAATGACCTATGGTCAGTAGCCCCAAGGTTTGACAACATGTGGCTCTTAGATAAAGTGTAGCCTTCATGCAGGAGCTGAGACATCACACACTCACCAGAAAAGGGGCTGTGGAAGGCTGTCACTCAAGCCATAACCCAAGGAAACCAGCACTAGCAGCTGAGCTGGGTCTCTGCAGTGTAGAAACAAATCTGCACCAGCTGCTCCTCCAACAAGCTGGTGCTGTGGGGAGCTGTTTGCTGTCACATCCTCCTGATTTCCTCCCTGCGATAGTGCCTGAGGCGAATGATCATATCACATACTTGGCCCCAAAAGTACTCCAGTATGCTCCCTGTGGAGTAAAGAAGTCTGAACTTCTATGAGCAAAGGAGAGAGTCTGTGTTTAGCCTGTGGTCTGTAGGGATGAGATGGAAAGTGGGAAGCATAGGAAGTGTCTGGAAACATTTTAGACCAAGCATGTGCTTGGGAAATAGGACATATTTCCATTTTGTTTAGGAAAGGGGTTGTGTATCTTGTTTTATTTAGAATTTTATGTGCTTTTATCTGTGATGTGGATAAAGACACTTTGGCAGGAAAGGTATTTAGAAAGTCACCAGTATGTCTGGTTGCCCCTTCTTTAGTAGAACAATACTGAATATTAACACATTATTGGAAAACCATTACTCCTAAAATAATTTCATAGGTGGTAACATTTGACTGTTGAAACCATCCTCCTTACACAAGCTTTTGTGGGGTAGGTAGTAACAAATCAATGAAAAATCTGCATAATTCTTGGAAGAACTTTGCATGTCTATCACTGAAAAATAAGACTCAACATTTTAAACTGACCTCATCTTTGAACTAAAACATGTATTCTACTATTAGCAACAAAGTACCATTTACAGTCACAGGATCTTTTAAATTGCACAGGCGAGAGTGCAACCTTCATTATTTTATAATAAAAGCAGTGATAAAGTTACATAATTGTTTCATTTATAGCTGCTTCGACGTTGATTTGAAAGTAAGACGTAATCTGATGGGTTTTTCTATATTATACACACAGCTGAAAGACTGGTACAGGGAGGTGTAGGTATGATACTCTTAATGAAAGATAATGAGTAGAAAACAACTACAAACTTTTTCCCATCTGTAAAAAACAGCAGTAGGAATATAGAAAAAATATTTTGCTATATTGTAATTTTTCTTTGCCCTTGTAGATTGGACAGATAGTAAAAATCATTGAATCATAAATTGATTTGGCTGGAAAGGGACCTTAAAGATCACCTCATACCAACTCCCTTGTCACAGGTAGGATCACCTTCCACTAGACCAGGTTGCTCAAAGCCCCATCCATCTGGTCTTGAATTTCCAGGGATGGGGCATCCACAACACCCCTGGGACAACCTCTTGCAGTGCCTCAATGGCATCACAGTAAAGAATTCTTCCTGATAACTGGTACAAACCTATCCTCTTTCAGTTTAAAAGCACTCCCTCCTTGATCTATCACTACACACSTTGTAAAAGTTCCTTTCATTTTCTTCTAGGCCCCTTTAGGTACTGGATGTTCTTAAAAGACCTCCCAGAGTCTTCTTTTCTCCAAACTGAACAATCCCAACTCTCCCATTCTTTCCGCAGGAGAGAGGWGCTACAGSCCTCTGGTCAGTTCTGTGGCCCTTCCTGGACCTGCAGGTTCACCTCTTATGTTGGAGGCCCTTCCAATGTGTCAACCACCCCACAAAACTTGATGTCATCAGCCAGCCTGTAATGGTCTGCCTGGTTCCACTGTCCGTGCCCCTGAAAAAGGTGTTCTGGAATACTGCTCCTGGTGCAAACCCCCATGGGCACCACTCACTGTCCTGTCCTCTCCACCCGGACTCTCGGCCATTGACCACAACTCATTGAGTAGGACCAGTCAGTTAATTCCGTATCCACTGAGGGATCACCCATCATATCCAGATCTCTCCACTGTGGAATCTGAGGTGGGCATGGAAGCATCAAATGCTTTGCACAAGTCTAGTCAGATGACATTCCCTTATTCACCAATGCTGTAACCCCATTGCAGGAGGCCACCAAATTTGTCAGGAGTGATTTGCCCTTAATGAAGCTGTTTTGGCTGTCACCARTCATCTCCTTATTTTCCATGTGCYTTAGCACAGTTTCCAGGAGGATGCCCTGAATTGCAGGGCATGGAGATGAGACTAACTGGCCTGTGATTCCCTGAGTTTTTCTTTTTCTTTTAATTTTCAGAAATGACACTCAATTTCCCCCATTTCCAGTCACTGGAAACTTCACTGGAGTGAAGCCATGACTTCTCAAATATGATGGATGGTGGCTAAGCCACTTCGTTCACCAACTCCCTCAGGACTCACAAACGTCTATCAGGTCCYGTGGACTTGTGCACCTTCAGGTGCCTTGGATGTTCCCAAATCTGATTTTCTCCTCAGTGGATGGTTTTTCATTTTCCCTCTCCCTGCCTTTACCTCCTGTGACTCAGGCAGTGTWGCTGGAGCACTTTCCAGTGAAGACCAAGGCAAAAAATTCATAGAATCCCTCAGCATTCTACATGTCCCAGGAAACCACATCTCCTGTTTCCTTCCAGAGAGGGACTACATTTTCCCTAAAGTTTCTTTAACTCACCAAGGTACCTATAGAACCTTTTCTTGTTGTCCTTGAGGTCCCTGGCCAGATTTAATTCTGCCAGGGTTTCAGCTTTCCTAACCTCATCCCTGGTTGCTCAGACATTCTCTCTGTATTACTCCCAAGCTACACAGGGTCCTTGCTTCCACCCTCTGTAAGGCTTCCTTCTTTTGTTTGAGTTTGTCCACAAGTTCTTTGTTCATCCACACAGGTCTGGCATTTCTGCCTGACTTCTCTTTCTTGGGATGCATCATTCCTGAGCTTGGAAGAGGTGACCTTTAAATATTAAACAGGTCTCTTAAGCTCCTCTTTCCTCCAGAGCTTTATTCCCAACCAAGCAGGTTCCTGAAGAGGCCCAAAAGCTTTATGAGGGCCCTCCTCACTGTCCTGAGGATCTTGCACTCTTCCACTTCATGATCACTGCAGCCCAGGCTGCCTTCAACCTCACATGCCCCATCAGCCTCTCCTTGTTAGTGACAACAAGGGAACTTAAGAAATAAATTTCAGTTAAGGACATGTGTCCAAGGCAACATTCATGTTCTCTGTACTGATGCAAAGCACCACCCATTCCTGTCTTTTYGTATGGCTTCGTGAGAAGCTACTGGTAAATTAAGCGCTCATGTGATGACCTGTAGGTCTGGGAAGCTTTACACTTTTGGTGATCCCAGAGAATACGGCCTTCAAAAGGTTCTCCACAGGTAGAGAGGTCTGCCACAGCAGATAGAGACTGCAGCCTAACAGAAAATATGGTCTGTGGAGATTTGAGGTCCCATGGGGAGAAAAACAATGTGCATCCGACACAGCTATAYAATTGTTCTGTTTCACTTCTGTCATGAGGAAATATCTCATGACTGTAGGAGWTGGAAATATCTCATGACTGTAGRAGATCCTGGAAAATGCAGTTTTCATAATATCCATGCCAGAATGCTTGCAGAAGTAGAACTTTTCCTTTAGTAGAACACTAAAAAAAATCAGGTTCCTTTTCAAGCCAAAGATACATCTTTATGGAAGGATAAAAAGAAACCAAATGAAATATTTACTAAAGTTACAGTGCAGTAAAAGCTGTCATGATTCAAACTTAGATGCAAATATCTAATGTTTCACTGCATCACATAATTTAAACAGCTTGATCTCAGCATGCAGACAATATATGTCAACTTAAAACATCCTTACATTATTATGCATTGTTTCACCTTAAAAAATGTATGTGTGTTATTTGCCATTACCAACAACTGCTGTAAGGGATATCAGAGACCACTGGAATCTTCATGTATTTCTGTGCCAGATTTATCACATAAAAAAACTTAGTATGTTAAATTTATGCATGGAAAAAAATACATCTAAAGGAGCATAAAACATTCTTACAGTGAAGATTTATGAAYGGGGATTGACTTTCATGTGACTATTTCCGTGTGCAGAGCCCAGATAATTATTAATGCTGCCATTGTCAATTTGAGACCTGGCAGGATAGAGTCCAGTGTTTGCACACTCATAAATTACAAGAGAGGTGTTGTTTCTTTCAAGAACATATTGACCCAAGATTAACTATGTAACTGCCCTTCTAACTTAGCTTACATGGCTCTTTCAGGACATGCCTGCAGGAGGGGCAGAGAAGTACTCAGAACAGAACTGTGGTTTATTGTTTTAGTAAAGTACTTGGACAACTGTGCCAGTTTTTCTGCCAGTTGTGCAGCAGACAGAGATATATTCATTGGCTTTGACAGAAGCTCCAGGCTGGGCCAGAACAAATGGTTCAAATGCCTTGTGTTATTGTACCATATTTGATGACACTTCTTCACCTTACTCTGTTTGGATAAGATTATTTCACTGAGAATTTCTACATGGTTACAAGAGAGGTGTTCTAGCGTTAAAATTTTTTTTTGGATGAAGACTCACTTTTTACACTCCCTTGAACAAGATTTACATGGAGTAYGAGCACAGGGTTTCCCTTTATTTTATTTTTTTATTTATTACCATGCCTAAATTTTGTGAGGTTTTATTTCTTTCCATTTTCTTTCCTTTCCCTTTCAACMTCTTTACCTGCCTCCCCTCCTCAGCAGAAAAGAAAAAAGAAAAGTGTGCAAGAATGACAGAAAAGAGAATTTGTATCATTCCTTTCCTTTCTTACCTGAATAATCCCTGTGAGGAGTCTGCAGCGTGCACTGTAACAAACTAATACAGATGCCTAGAGCACACAAGTGCAACCTTGTCATACTCTCCTTTTAACTGACAGGTTGCAACCATGGATTTCATGCTTCCATGCAATGTAGTGCTTTGCTATAGGCAGGTGATGGATTTGGTCAGAAGAACCAGTACCATATGACAGTAATGGACTCCTAAATATGATGTGTACTGAATAATGTGTAATTACAGTGTCAAGCACTGACAACTATTCATCTGAAGTAAGACGGTATGTGTATCTTCTCTAGTGACTGCAGTAAAAAAAAGTAATGCATTATTTCTAGTCCTTCACAATGTCTCTGTTAACTATACTCCAGTACATCATGTGCCAATTTTCAAGGGAAGACTCGAGGAACCGACATTTTGCGTCAGTTTGGGTCATTTGGGTCATTCCCATTAACAGCACATGTAATCACATAACAAAAAATAAGGGGTAAAGTGATYAGCAGGTATTTAATTTTATGTCGTGAATTGGACAGTACTTTTATTTCTGAGAAGATGAAAGAGCAGAGGAACACTTAATCTGTGTTATTGCAGACCAAGCAATAGCTGTGAATTTTTAGATATGAAAATATCCTATCTAAATTCTACAAAAGCTTGAAAGACCTACTGTTGGAGCTACCCAAGATGTTTTAGATGCATAAAGAAATAAGATTTTGTGTTTAACTTTTCATTCATGAGAATGATTAAAAACTACTTGGAAATGAAGATCTGAAGAATCTACCCCTACCTCTACCCCTCATTTCCTGGAGATTTGTTTTTATAACTGAGTTTTTTTAATTGCAGTTTATCCGTGACCCATGAGAGGAGGCATGCAAAGTTAGCTGAGACAAAATTAGCTAAGACAAAATCACCTAGTTCTAAAAAATTATTTTTAAAGCACAAAAAATAATGTTTTAGGATTTTTTTTTATTAACGTTTTATTCTTTCAGGTCAATATGTAATTTGCACTTCAAACACTACTTAAAATGAGTATCAGTTCTCTTGTAAATACAGGTATTAAACAGGAATTTAGTACTTGTATCTCTGTATATAAATGCACTTGTATCTCTCAGTTTTTGCATGACATGCCTGTTTGCTTTCATATTATTTCCCTACATCTAATTACACCTGAGGAGGAGTCTTTGCCAAATGCTTTTTTTTTTTTTTAAATAGCTGAATAGACAGGGTTGAATGCAACCTGTTTAAAGGTTTTTTGTATCCTTTTTCCTTACATATATGTTTTACTCTTATCTTCAGCTCTACAAGAGTCACCGTGAGGATAAGTACACAGGAGACAATTCCCAGTCAGGTTAGAATACTGTCATTTACCTCTACATTCCACTGTGATGGAGGTCGTGGTGGGCTTCTCTGCTGGTATCAATTGTTGTCTCTTCCCTCTGTCCAGTCAGCGGTCAGAGCTCATGGCCAATGACGGACGGCAGCTGCCTCTGATGTCACACCACAAACTGGATGTCACAGCATAATAACTGAGTCTCCTGTGCAGACCTCTTGCTGTGCACTGGAAGTTAAGATGCGTCGCTCTTTGTTGTACTAAAATCTGTGTCTGATCCTGTAAGTGGTGTATGGTGGCACCTTTTTGCCTTTGAAATGTGGAATGTGCTGACTTGTGCCAGCACACCTGCCATAGTGTTTCCAAGTTTAGGAGCTGTTAGCGGGCCRTTGGTTCAGCCCAGCATGGGCTAAGACAGTTGTCTGAGGTGTGCAGGCAGCACACTCCAGCCCTCGCTGAGTTCTGCAGAGAGCTTCTGATCAGAAGTGTGGAGCCTAAGGGAATAATGCCCTTCCTCCAGTGCTGTGTAATGTTTGGAATAACACTTTTCCCTGAAGAAAGAGGCACTTAAGGCAAATTTTAAGCTTGTGACCTAGTGGTCTCAGCCCGACTGATGTCTTATTGAGTGAAAAGGTTCTTATGCCTTAATCCTGCTGGCACCTGATGCCCTTCCCGTTGTCATAGCAGTGGACAACATTGCTGTGCAATGTCAAGCAGCTTCTGGTTTTCATGTGGGAGGAGGATATAACATACCAAGAGTGTGGGATGTGACTACTTGACATCCCCTGCTCTTTCAAGTAGCCTAAGAATACATCAGAGATGTTTGCCAAATGTGATGCCAAATAACAATGGACAGAGGGGGAGAAAAGACAATATACAAATTGCTGCTGTCATTCCCATTGCTGCCACCAGAATTGATCCATGGTATGCTAAACCATTTGCTCCTGGATCCTTGTAATAAAAGCAGATTTTCATCTCRCTGTTTTTTTTCCTGCACACAGGAAGGTGAGGAAGTGCATAAATTACGCAGGACACTTGTTAAGTAACACATTTATATTAGCTTATTAATGTTTTAGGTTTGTTCATTATTGTGACACATTTTAGGAAGACTGGGAAGCCCTGTCCTATGGCACCATGTTAAAGACTATGGTGCAGATAAAGTAAGGAACCTCATATCATGTGATGTAGGTTATGCATTCCTGTGCTCCAAGTATTAATTTCCAGAGCCATGGGCATATACCAGTATGTGATGAGCACAGAAAAGCAATCCATGTGTATTGTGCTGTTTGCGGTAGTGTGATTTGTAACAAATCTGGATTTGTTGATGAGATTTTCTGCTCACCAGGTGAAGAAAAATTTTTTACCTAGGCATTGAAATATTTACAGATGAAATTGTAATATGGCAGAGAGTAGCTTTTATGCACCTGTGAGTCTCTGGGTGGCATTAGCAAAGTTTCTGACTTGCTAGTTAGTATTTAACACAATTGTTAAAGTTGTCTTGTCAGCTATAGCCACTCACACCTATGTTTATGTGTGAATGTTTGCTCCCATTCAAGTGCCTTATGATAAACTCATCCAAACATTAATGCAGGAAGGGGGTTTGTAAGAGGAGTACTAAATAAATAAATACAATTATTTAACAYGCATTAGTTATGGCCTGCTCTTAGGTGTCAACAGAGGAAAATACGTTCAGTTTCTCCAGTGCAGAGTACAACAAAGTAAGAAGAACCAAGCTGTCTTATAAATCTGTGGTAGAAAAAGAATTAAGACAGAAACTATTTCAGTCATTTTTAAGATGGATGAACTTTTAATTCTAAGAATTGTATATTAACATTTTATTTTGCTAAAGACAGGTTGCATACATCCTGTCTTGTGGCATAGTCATGAAAATTGGTCTTTATTTTAAGAATATTGATGTTATGATACTTGTAGTTTTTCAAATGTTCCTATCTGCTTTTGAAGCTTGCTAAGGTCTGTAATCCTTGAGTGGCATTTTGGATAGTGGCATTTGGGAATAGGCACTATAGAGACTCTTGCTAAGAGATGAATATAGAGGCATGGCTGCTGTTTTTAAATATAAGGGAGCATGCAGACTTTAATGTTTTGGAGAAAAATGAAATTTTAACAGATTTTTTTTAAAGCTCTCTCCTGGCATTTCATCCAGCTTTTGAATTTGACTGGATGTAATAATTTCTCTTACTCTAGCAAACAGCAGTTTCAAGAGMAACAGGTTGTTGCATGGCTGATTTTCAGAATAACTAAATTGATTGTTTAATCATTCTCAGCATGTTGGATTTTCCTTAAGCACAGGGTACAAATAATTACTTCAAATAAAAGCAGAAGCTATCTGAGTTTGAATCATGCTTTGGCTTGAATAGAGTAGACTGAGATGAGACTTTTCTCACCTGGCTAACATTCTAGGCAGTTAAACTCAGTCTTGTTCAGTGGTCAAAGGAGAACAAAAAGYTTGCATGAGGGGTTCAACCCACCTGCCTGAGACTTCTCTCCTGCAGCAGGATCTGATAACCTTAACAATGACAGCCTGCAAGAACTGCTGCTTTTAGGGAGCTAAAGTTAGGTGCAGCAAGTCCTCTGTTCCATAAGGCATCTTGACTTCCTTGCAAAACACCTTTCCATGTGACTTCAGACAAACTGCTTTAAATTGATAGACACTGTGTTCATTGTTCTGACACAGAAATTACAGATTTTTGCCCACTTTTGTGATATTGTTAAGATAATTTAATTAAATTTCCATATTTTTAGATGAAGGAGACTTTATAGAGGTTTTACTTGATGCATTTTTAAAGCTTTTGTTTTGTACTTACAGAATCCAGTTCTTTCAAGTGCAAGAACAGAAGGAAAGACTCAGTTGATGTTAAATCAATAACATCTCAAAGTAGTGATGGTAAGAAAGTAAAATGCCAAGAAATATTGTATGTATGTATAATACTATAAATATATAAGAATAAATAAATAAAGAACAGAATTGGCTTAGGCAAAAGACTGCAACCAAACCGATTCATAGAGCAACCAAACAGATTCATAGCTGCTTAAACAGAGATTACTCCATTTTTTCACAACTGCTGTAAAATTTCTTTGTTCTGATGTGCAAAGCAGTGCTCCAGCATGAGTATCAACATTGATATACAGTGCATGGCAGTGCTGAGTGCCTTCATGGGGAGGAGGAGTGACTGTGCCAAGGGATGGGAGCAGCCTGCTTAAAGAGTGTGTGGTGAAGCATTAGTGCCACGTCTCTTAGAAAGCTGCAGCATGTGCTCCTGAACGCACATTCTTGGTTTCTTAATGTTTAACATGAAGGGATCAAATGTTTAACATCCATTGGATTCTACTGATCCCATTTCTGASTGCTTACTGGGATGGGACAATGGTGGCAGAGATTTCTTTCTGCCCCACATGTAGTGTGAGAAGCCCTGCTTATAGAGAGCAGTGGGTTTCATTAGAGCAGATGTACCACCAAGATGAGGGACACAGTGACTTACAGGGGGAGCCATGTCTGACAGAGATCCATTGCAATCAAAGGGCATGAAGTGCAAGTACATCTTCATTCTGAGTGAAGGATGGATGAAAAATCTGACAGTAAAAGTGAGGGGTGGCTGCCAAGGAGGCAGACAACAGTGAAAGAAATGAAACAATAAAGTAAGAACTTGCAGGGGCAGAGATACAGGAGAAATGGGACATGAGGCTCTGTACTTCTGCACTGGCCTTCTGCACTCTTCAAATGCTGTCATCTGATTTACACTCTGTGGCTCTCTTTAATGGCAGCTCCAAGTTTACAGACTCGACGGTACTCTTCAATGGCACGGATTCACTCTATGACAATAGAAGCTCCTATCACAAAGGTGAGCCTGAGCACTGACTTTCCCATCAACTCCAGAGTTTGGAGCTGCACTCATAGGGAAGTATATAGTTTCTGGACAGACAATCAGAGGTTTCCTGCACTTCGTATTTAACAGAATAATAGAAATAAATGTTTTATTACCACTTTCCACATCTCATCATGGCATTCCAAATGCTGGTCATAAGGAAGACTGTTAAGGAGGGGAGAAGGGTACCCTTGCTAGATGCATGACATCTTGCAGGAAGGAAACACTGCTCTCTTGGGCCATATAGGAGTAGGAGGATGTGCTTCCAGTCTCACCTTTCCTCTCACTATCTACATTTATAAGGTATCATGCAGAGGAGGGGGCACCTGCACCATCTTCTGTCTCCCCTACTTTCCTGTAGCCTTTGCTTCACTGTTATACAAACTCTATTGTTGCAGACCAGGTGTACAATCACTTGTAACACACCCAGGTGCCAGGTATCTTCCACTTTCAAACAATTTTTTCCTCTGTCCCCATCTCTTCTCGCTATCATCAAGCTCTAACTTCCCAGCACCACTGTGACTGTAAGAGCAGCCAGGCCCTTCCCTTTTCCTTATCCTCACTCATACTTACAGGGAGTGTAGGGGCCCTGCTGCAGCCTCTGTCTCTTGGAGAAGACAGCACTGGRAGTTTCTTCCTGTTAGTCTTGGCAGAGCCAGGAGTCACTGCTGCATTCCCAGATCGTGGCTGAGGTGCAATACAGGTGTCAAAGAGCCATCCTCTTCTCCCACAGCCCAGCTCTTTCTGCTCCTTGCCCTTTATTTCCATATTGAGAAAACGAAGGCTTTACATCCAATATCATGATATCTGAGTCATATCCAAGAGTTTGTTTCTTTGGGTTTTCCTCTAGAGATGGAATAATTGCTTCAGAGCAGACCTGGTTATGCTGAAGGACTGGGACATTGCTGGCTTTTGGTCTACCCACCTGCAACTATCTCAAATACTTCACACCATTCTGCTTTCACTTCCCAGGAGTTTGCCAGTTAAAAATAGCAGATGGATACCAGGAAATCTGAGCACAAATTTACATTTTCAGAGTTGTACTTCAAAGGTTGTGGGGAATTACACTGCATTTGCTAAATGAGAATTAGCATAATCAAGCCAAGAATAAAGATTTTGTAATAAGAAAAAGGTGCCATTCACTCTTCTCTGCCTGCCTCCTTAATCTGCTTTCAGGTTATAAACATAATTAATGCTGCCCAGGAAAACAGCCCTATCACAGTAGCAGAGGCCTTGGACAGAGTTCTAGAAATCCTGCGGACAACAGAACTTTATTCCCCTCAGCTAGGTACCAAAGATGAAGATCCTCACACAAGTGATCTTGTTGGAGGTCTGATGAATGTGAGTAAAATCAGCAAACATGAACTTGCTGCTACCAGTGTCCTACATCACAGTTCAGTGCTCTGCTGTGCTAAAATTTCCCAAACAATGGGAAGGGACTCATAATTCRTCACCTTTTCAGTTAAGTGTTTTGGCCTCTTTACTAGCGGTAGGCACTAGGATATAGTAAGCTGTGACCGCATCACAGTCCAGTGGGTGCATTCCTCCTCACAAGTGAACAGAGTTGCCGCTAGAAATTATATCCAATCTAGTTTGTCTCAAAGTTACTAAAGGAGATACTTTTTAGAAACTCTACAAGTTTATATATGATTCGAGAGATTGCTCTGTATCAGTGAGGTGGCTTTAATCAGGTTCTGATTTTGGTCCTGTAACAGCAGCAAGAGACAGCCTGTCTACATTTTGTCATGGATTTACTTATTTTTTGATAGACACCGAGCTAATCCCTGCCAAAATAATACAAAGAAAATGAAAAATAGTGTCTAATTTCAAAGATGAAATTCTGCAGGTGCCAATGCGAGGATCAAGGAGGGCAATACACTGTATATTTTATAACATCTTTTCTAGAGATCCCATACCAGTGTTTTTGGGATCCTTTCATGTTTGTTTTGAAAGACACTAAAAAAGGGATTGTGATTATAATGCTGCAATAAGAGCAGTGCTTTTAGTACCCAGGAATCGTAGCTGTAGTACACATAGGGTTTTTGCAACTAGTGATGCAAAAAATGTAAGATAAACTTGCTTTCTTTTTCAGGATGGCTTGAGAAGACTGTCAGGAAATGAGTATGTGTTTTCTAAGAGTAAGCTACCATTTTAAACTGCCCTTTGCACATGTGACTTCTTTTTTCAATACTGCTAACATACAGCTTCAGGCTAATTTGCAGTGGGATATATGTCTTTGGAAATGGTTGTCTAAATAACTGCAGAACAAGTGCTAGGCTGCTTCCATGTTGGTTGAAGACTCAAATAATTAAAATAATGCATTTCAAAATGTTAGCAAAAAACAAAATTGTCATTTAAAAAAACATTCACTGATCCCTTATATTTGTGTTCAAATGATCTGTAATAAAACTTTATGTTACAGGCATTTACAGACCTTTTCATGTAAAGAAAAAGCATTGTTTTTCTGGAAAAAGAGTTGTTTTCTAATGGATTCCTGAAGAGGGGCTGTAGTAGCGTAGGGGAAATAATCCAGAAATGTGTTAATTCTCATATTCCATTTCAACAGATATGAACCTGAGCCATAGTCACCTTCCAGTGCCAAACACCATCAATGATGTTCCGCCCTGTATTGCACAGCTCCTAGATAACGAGGAGAGCTGGGACTTCAATATTTTTGAGTTGGAGGCTGTTACAAATAAAAGGTACTGGATTCCTTTCCCTGGGTGCCCAGAGAAACTTTGTTGAGTAGCTATAGCTCTGGAAAAACTGAAGCAAGACACAGCAAATCTGTGGGAGCTGTCTTGCCTGACTCACATCCATGCTGTCCAGGTGACACTGTTTGGCACTGTTTCTGATGTTGCTACATGCTGGATGGCCTCCAGATAACCTTTTTTCCTGCTCATGTGCAAATGGTCACACTGGAAAAAGCAAACCTCTCCCCTTCCTCACCTAAATCATCCTACGATTTGGGAAGATCTACGGCAACTGTGGCTTTTGATTATAGAGATAAATAATGGGCTGGAGAATAAACCAGTGATGGTATCAACTGAGATTTTAAAGCTTACAATGAAAACAGACATCAGCAGCTTTGAGATCATGCAGACCACAAAAATAAGCATGTCATTCACAGAGAAAAGTGGTTTTCATTCCAAGATGCACAGAATCAAACAGACTACCCATTCTTTTGTAGTCTCTTTGCATGAGATGGTCATTTTCAAAATTTGCATTTGCCTCATTTTAATCTGCAGATGTTGGGTTTTGGTTATGCCTTTCTCAGCTCAGAGGCTCTGTGAATCATCTTGCAGGAGTGAAAAATGTGACCGATGGACAGAAGTCTTTCAGAGGCAACACAGAGTAAATGACAACCCAGAGTGGATTTGGATTTAAGAATCAAAAAGATTAGAGGTTTTATTCTATTTACTGTTTCACATATGGGCTTCCCAGCATTACACAAACACRCACAGAGCACTTTACAATTGACATTTGACCTTTTTTTGGCTTAAGGCTTTTTAGCCTTTGGGATATGCCTATGTCATGGTTCAAAGTCCGCTTTTTCTCCATGGGAAAAGAAATGTATTTTTGTTTGATTGACAGATACTAAGCACAAAAAACTGGGCTTTCAGGACATTTTTTYTGAAGCCATGGGAATTGCTGAAACTCTAATGGAACTGCAACATTTCTACAAAACATGTTAAAATAATGTCTTAAAGGATGGTAGATGCAATAATTCGTAGCCTTGGCCAGGCTTTTGAGAGGTTATAGATGTGCAATTAAAAAATGTTTAACATTTGCCCCCTTACTAATGTTTTGGTTTCTTTGTCAAATATATTGCTTTTAGAACATCACAAGTTCCTATTTTACAGCAGTGCTTTTTTCTTGTACTGTTTTTCAGGCCATTAGTGTATTTGGGCTTAAAAGTTTTTGCCCGGTTTGGGGTCTCTGAGTTTTTAAACTGTTCAGAAGCAACACTGCGGGCATGGCTGCAGGTCATTGAAGCCAACTACCATTCCTCCAACTCATACCACAACTCCACACATGCAGCAGATGTCCTGCATGCTACTGCCTTCTTTCTCGGCAAGGAAAGAGTAAAGGTAGAACCATCACCCAGGAGTTCTTTGGGCTTGGATTTCAGCATGTTTACCATCTTATGTGTGTCATTCAAAAGTTAGATGTTYAAATAATGGTGCTGACTTCATAAATGCTATCCTTGAAGTTTTCCTGTGATGCAAGCAAGCCCACAGAGTTTCTCTAAAGTCTGTTTGTACAAATTTATATTTTTAAGTAGCAATGATGGGGGTGGGGAGGGAACCTGGCTCTGTCTTTCTGTCAGTTAATTGGCTGCAGGTTACAGCCCTTAATAAAGTTTGCAAAAGTTTTGGAGGTTTAAGCGTGTAAGCTATTCTCCCTGGTACTCACTGACAGGACACATGGGAAAAGCTCAAAAGCTGTGTCAGGGGAGGTTCAGACTGGGTATTAGGAAACATTTCTTTACTGAGTGCTTAAGCACTGGAGCAGGCTTCCCAGAGAGGCCCCAAGCCTGTCAGTGTTAAAGGGCATTTGGACAATGCCCATGAGTACAAAACTACTAGGTGACCTATCCTTTATAGAATTTCATGCAAAGCAATTGCTAAGGTGACAACAGTGTAAAAAGCTTAATTAAAGTAAGGGTATTTGGGTAAGGGTAGGAGTGGGAGTTTTGTGGTGGGTGATCTGTGGGCACAGTGAATAGAAGGCGATTATAAGGAGGTAGCACCCCTGCTTAAGCTTACATTGGTGTAATTGTGGGTATCTGGAAGTTATCTGAAAATACTATAATTTTTATGCCACTTCATAATTTTTCTCTCCTCCTGTAGGGAAGTCTGGACCATTTAGATGAGGTAGCCGCCTTAATAGCTGCCACCATTCATGATGTAGACCACCCTGGACGGACCAACTCTTTCCTGTGCAATGCAGGCAGTGAATTAGCTGTCCTTTACAATGATACAGCTGTATTAGAGAGTCATCACACAGCATTGGCGTTCCAGCTTACAACAAAAGACAGCAAATACAACATTTTCAAGAATATTGATAGGTGTGTTTGCTGGAAAAGTGGAATGTGCATGTGTGGATTGCTTGTTTGGCAGTTTTAGTTTGGGGCAAATTGACAGCCTACCTTCCAAACAAGAATACATAGTTTAAATACAGATATCAGTATTTAACCTCTTTCAGAATCCTATGCAGACATGATTTTTAAAAGGTTTTTATTTCTGTCTCACCACCCCTGTCTTCCAGCTTATAATTACTGGAAGATGTTTAGTAATCTTTTATGAATTACATTAACTTGGTCTAGTTAAAACAGCCTCAAGGCTGCATCTCGTCCCACTGCCTTTCCATTGAAGGAGCGTGAACATTACTTTTCTGGGGTATGTTTTCCACCCCCAGCAGCTAGATGCTGCATGCTGTGTCTGCACAAGGTCCTGTGCATCCTACCACTACTACCTTCACATGGGWTGGAAAGGGTGGTGGCAAAGGACATGAACCACTGGGGCAGCTGGAAGCTGGGTTGGCTGGGCATGCAAATAGCCCCAGAGTTCCCACTGCATGACCCTAGCTTTTGAAAAACCTGAGATTTGCAATCCAAGCTAACAAACTAACACACAGTCCATGGACTCAATGGTGTGATTCCTGGAGACATTATCTTAGTCTTACAGCATTATGAAACCAAGCTGTAAATTTTTATTTACCTCATAGGATTGATTTCCAATTTGGTAAAAATAACACAGCTGGGGGAACCCAGGCATGATCTTGTCCATTCCTCCATCTCTAGATTGTTCCTAACTATGAAGGTGCCAGCTTGTGGTTGACCCCCTGAGCAGTGTTCTGCTGCACTGTCTAGGCAGGGATGAGGAAAGGGCAGAGCTCTGGCAAGCTCATRAGCAGGAACTCTTTTTCTTTCCTAGAAATCGCTACCGGACATTGCGCCAGGCCATTATTGATATGGTTTTGGCAACAGAGATGACGAAGCACTTTGAGCATGTGAACAAATTTGTGAATAGTATCAACAAGCCTATGGCATCTGAGGAGACCTGCCCACATGTAAGTGCTTGTGAGACTTTACACCTTCAGAACCTCATTTTCAGTGAGGTTCTTCCAGGAAAACCTTAAGTATTCACCTTGCCTTAATTTACATTATGGTAATACACAAATGACACAAATGAATTTGTGGCCTCACATATCAAAGTGTGAAAAAAATATTTTTCTTTTCCTGGGTTTTATGTCTGCCTCTACTCTTAGTTCATTTAAACACTTAATCTTGTAAGCCTTGTCTTCAAAGCCATCTTGTATTCAGAAAACACATGGGTAGATGTTGTTTTACATGGAAACTTCTGTGAACAGAGCCAAGTTGACACCTGTGCCTATGGTCCTGTCTCCAAGCAGTAGGATATGAGCATAAGGTTGTAGCTGAGGAACCTCCTTGACAGTTTTGTATCTGTGTGATATGGAGCATTCAAGCCCTGAGGAGGAACTGCCTGAGATCTCTCCATTCCYGATTATACCAAGAGATGTCTAGGCCTTTTTGCCTATTTGTTATAGATCCTAATGCTCCACCACTACCCAGCGTATATTCAATAAGCTGCCTCTGAGCTTCCCAGCCCCTCTTACCTTCTCTTGCCACCTATCAAAGCTGAGCACTCAGGGCCTGACAGAGTTCTCCAGGGCAGTGTTACCTGAAGAAAGACTATCTTTACCCACCTTAGTGAAAATAATGCTTTGTTGGAAACATTGAAAAAAAATCAGAAAAATTTGAAGGTCAGCAATACCAAACCCAAACAGAAGTAGTTTGTTGTTAGCTATCCGTAACTGGACTGTGTATTGTAGACTGTCATGGGTACAGTTTACAACTCCAAAGACAGCATTCTGTCTGCTTCTAAGGACTG
Organism: Malurus melanocephalus; assembly: GCF_030028575.1. Lineage (NCBI taxonomy): Eukaryota > Metazoa > Chordata > Aves > Passeriformes > Maluridae > Malurus > Malurus melanocephalus. The sequence continues at coordinate 2,248,241 of NW_026623263.1, forward strand.
CTGAGCTCCACTCTCCCAACAGTTTGAGCTGGAAATTAAAAATGCTGCTGAATTTACCTCACAATGAAAGTGGAGGACAGGACCACTTGCACTACAGATTTCTTGTTTTCCCTCAGTATTGGGTTGTTCTGGTCTTTATTGTTAACAGAGGCTCTTTCTGGTTTATGGTTAATTTGACAGTTCTTTGCTAGGCTACCCATGCTGAAAAAGATTAACTGCTAAACATAAAGTTAGAAGATTACTGGTGAAGTGGCAAAAGTCACTGCAAAATATCTCCCCATAAACCACAAAGATACTAATTTAGTTGTGGTGGCAAGAAGTGTTTATGTTCAGTTTTTGACTCAGGAGTTGAATTTAGCAGTGAAATAAATATATTATTTTGAGATAGTATAAATGTTATGTGAGCAGAGGTGGAGGCCTTCCATTACTCCATGATATATCTGTGCCTTTCTAAACTGTTCAAGACCTGAAACATGATGCCACAGCAAACTTAGAACAACTGCCTTGTCACCTCCACCTGCTCTCCAGAGCAGTCAGTAAGAAGTTTGGTATCTTACTGTCTAGCATGCAGAGAATTTCTGCAGTCTGCCACTCCTGTTACTTCCTTCTATTAATCTCATAGATTAAGATTTCACCCTCTCTGGGAACTAAAATCAAAGGTTATTCCAGGCTGAGGGTTCAAGGGTACAAAGAAAGTAGTTCTACTTGGAAACATGCTGGAATTGAATGTCATACACTTGTTTTTCTGTGTGTAAAAGAAACAGTTGTGCAAGTCAGTTCACCCCCCTGTGCTTGCCTCTGTTTTCTCATTTAGGAATAAAAATCTAATTCCAGAAACTCTGGTAAGTGAAGCAGTCCCCTACCATCACCACCCTTACATTTAAACACTCAGAAGTGAGGATAGTTTATGAGCTTGCAGTTAGTGGATGCATTCCTTCCAACAGGGCCAGGCTGGGATGCAGAGAAGGTAACAACCTACCTGATAAAGAGCTTGTGGCTCTTTATTTCACAAAATTTGAAATTAACTTTAAGAATCTTCACAATTGTAATATGTATTTGGGTTATCATTAGTTACTTAGCAAGGCTCCAGTTCTCARACACTACTTTTTTCTCCAAGTTTCTGGTGCTCTGCATGAAATTAAAAGGCAGTAGACTAGAGGCATGCTTACTGCCTAAGTGCAGTAGAGCTGATAATGATACCCTTGCTTCTGCTAGCAGGGACAGCTGCCACTGGCCCCGTAACCAACTCTCTTTTACAGAGCGAAAGCAGCAACACTGAATGTACAGCCAACATAAAGAATTTTCCAGACAACCAGACACTGATCAAGCGCATGATGATTAAATGTGCAGATGTAGCAAATCCGTGTCGCCCCCTAGAGCTATGTATCGAATGGGCAGGGAGGATTTCAGAGGAGTACTTTGCACAGGTATGTGTATTTTTATGATTTAACTATTATGTAAGGCAATGCACATTGGCTGGTCTGCTGTTCTACACAGGGTCTGCCTGGTGTCAGCAGAGAGTCCAGACATATGTTTTTTGGTTTTTGTCAGAACTGGCCCCTCAGTTTCATGCAGAATAATGCACTTTAGGCAGTTAGCTAGTTCGCTAACCATGGAGTTCATTGTACAGAATGGTGAAAAGGAGGTTTTACACTTTCTTCATCTGACCAAAATGATTTGACTAGTCCAACTCAATTTAACTGGCTGAAATTCAAGACTCTAACTTCTTGTCCCAGTATCTTCCCTGAAGATCCATGCCTCAGCTGAACTATTGGGATGGCCCTTTCTCTTCTAAGGTGGCACCTGAACTATTGCCATTGTAGGCAGACAAATAGTGCAAGCATATGGGCAGCTTTCTTTCCTCACATTCAGTTTTTCTGACAGAAATGCAACCAGCTTCCCAAAAGCTTCCCACTCTTCTAGCTCTTTAATTGAATAACTGATAAAATCTTACCTTTTATTTGCCAGTAATGGTGTGGAACTAACAGCTGTGAATGGAGAGAAAGAAAAGTGGGCATGCCTACGTTTCATATTCAGATACACATGTGATAGTTATTACTGAAAGAAAACTGCAGCTACTACCTGAGACATGTCTGAATTTCATTTTAATCATAGTGAAAAAATACTGTCATGTCCTAAGGAARATCAAAGATTGATTATGTATCTCCCTACCAATCCAGGTATMATAAACCACCTTTAAATTGCACAAATAAAGTAGTAGCCTACTTGCAGTAATGTGAAGTGCAAAGAACTGTTCTGCTGTTCATTCATCTCTACTAATTTTGGGGATTGCTCTGCTGCTGGTTCCTGCATTAGGTGCTACCTTGTACTACTTAAAAGGGGATTTAAAAAAAAATTATATTCCAAGAAACTGTTGAGGTGATCTGATCTGCCACCATACTAAGTGCAAAACCAGGCCTGCTGCAGCTGGAGACAGGGATTTAAAGGGCATATCTTTACTTCCATTCATTTTATAACCTGGTACAAGCAGAGGAAGTAGAACCAGCAACAAACTCGCCTTACTTAAATGACAAATGGTTTGAAACACCCACTACAGGTGGGAAAAAATGGAGAGATCAAACCTGTTCTCTGCTGAAGGATTCCGCAACCCTATTTTCCATTTTTTTTAGCTGGTGTCCCCTAATTACCAGATTACAGCATTCTGTCTTATTAGAGCTAAGCGCAATCACAGCACTACAGTAATAAAGACCGCTTGTGAAAGGGAGGAGATGTTGGTTTCAGTCCTTGTTTCAGACACTACACATGAAACTACGGCAGTTCACCTCAGGGGTTCTAAGGCTTATCTCAAATCTCCTGTTACAATTCATCAAATCCCCTGACCTCTGCTACTCCAGCATGAAAGTCAGCAAAGCTCTACTTGCTAACTGGAGTTTTCTTCTTAGACTGATGAAGAGAAAAGACAAGGTCTGCCTGTTGTAATGCCAGTATTTGACAGAAATACCTGCAGTATCCCCAAGTCTCAGATTTCCTTCATTGATTATTTCATAACAGATATGTTCGATGCGTGGGATGGTAAGTACTTCTGCTTTTCTCTTCCTTGCTCTGAAACAGAGATTCCTGTAGACCAAAATGACTAATCTTAAGATGGCCTTGTGTCCACTTTGCCCAGGGACAGTACCCATATATAAGTACAGCACAGGATAATTGTGCAATCATGACACTCAAGCAAGTTTCACTTCAGACTATGAAGCTGAGCACTTATTAGGCAATCTATATAGAGAAGGAACAATGGCTTAAAACAAAGGGGATTTYTCATCTGTATTTTTTTCTTTCAGTAGTGGATTTCTTCTCAGCAGCAGAAACTATGACCACCATGGCTGCATGTTAGCATAATTTAATAAGTCTCAATACCTTTGGAAAGGCATTTTCTTGAAAGAGTAACATACTGAAAAAAAMCCCCCAACCTTTCCCCTTTTAGTATTACTTTAAGTATGTAGAAGAACAAAAGATAGTAGAAGAATGCCAATTTCAGATAGGTTGGGCTGTCCTTCTGTCCATTCTATATACATTGTAAAACTTTTTCCTGTTCTTTCAGCATTTGCACATCTGCCTGTTTTGATGCAACACTTGGCCAATAACTACAAACACTGGAAAACACTGGATGATTTAAAGTGCAAGAGTCTCAGGCTCCCATCAGAAAACAACAACTGACATGAAATCAAGAAAACCAGACCTCTTGCTCTACCAGTTTCACTGTGAATTACTTACAGAGACTCTTGGTTACAAATGGGGATTAATGTTGCCTTTCCAGTGAAATTAAGACTGCGTGACGAGAAGGAAATATTTTACCCTTTTTTAAACTTCTATGAATTCTACAGAAAAATGTTTTCAGAGGCTATATAAACCACAGATGACTAAGTGCTCTTTGGTAATAATATTTTGTGGCAGAAAATGTACTTCTGAAACTAGTTTCTAGTACTGAATATGCACTTGTTGAATCTTGTAGCTGATACAACTGTATTCACTAACACTTCACACAACTGTTTCTCAGATAGAGGGGTACTCTAGTCACCAAGAGAGTAAGAACAGCCTGATAAATAAACATAGAAACTTCCCACTTACCTAATAAATTTGTTCCAGTTTTATCAATTTTCTTCAGCTCTCTGAACCACACTTCTAAAGAGAACATGCACAGCAAAACAAGTAAACCGGATACATACAAAACCAAATATGGCACCTTTTAAAAACAGAGATTCTCTCTCAGAGCACCACCTGTTCTTTCTTTTCCACATAAAATCTTGGTAGGAGCCAATGTCCTCTGAAATTGATCATATGAAAAAGGGAAATAAGCATGTTCTGTATAGTTAGTGCCATTCACATGGTTCTCTGCCATTTTGCAGACATTATCACACAAGTTTTCATCAAATTTTACACAAAAGGTATTGTGGCACTTGATCACCATCCTTTTATATAAAAATGGTGTTTGTACACATGGTCATCACTTTTATTAAACTAATCTAAATTTTATGATAGGTTCATTTACTGTGCTACTTCTAGGATGAACCTGTCACTTTTTTAAAAAGTTTCCAGGCTAATTTATAAAAGCATTATAATTTGTATTGCTTTATCCTCTTAATAAAATGATGGTTTGTTTTGTGATKTAAAAAAGTACTTCAAAATATGTAAATCAGTTAGAAATCAAACATAGCTACTCATTAGTCTGAGATATGAAACTTATGCTAAGGCTTTCAAAGCACAAATGTGTATTTTTGTACATCTCATTTTAATCACATGCAGAACATGAGTTTAAACTTTAGACTATTCTCAGACTATTCAGTGAATAAATACTAGCAGAACTGCTGATTTTTAACACTGTGCACTCCAGGCTGCAAGCAGGACTGTCAAAGCTGTCACTGCAGTTAAAGAAGCAGTCCACCTACCCCATGGTGTATCAAAAATCAAACTGGGTAAAGGAAAAGGGGAAAAAAAAAGCAAACAGCATAGATTGCTATGGAAGAATAGTGACAATGCTGTTTACTGCAGGTAGCTTACATTACGTGCCAACCTTTTTTTGTATGTTTTGTACCAAGTTCTAAAACAAAAGGCAACATTCATAAAATGTATGTGCAGAAAAATGTATAGAAGCTATATTTTTGTTAGAATTGTAACAGATCCTTACTTTTGTCATAGCCAAGGCAGGTTGCTGTGTATTAAAATGCCGCATTGTGTATATTTGAAGAATAGTGTTTCTGGTGAAACATGTTTATTCATTCTTTCCTATTACCTATGGCAACATTCTTCAGTGGATTTTTATTCAGAGAAGTTGAACCTCTGTTTTTTAATACTGTATAATGTTTGCTTTTACCTTTTCTTTATTTAGAACTAGTGCTCTTGGTGCTTGTACCTTAACTATTCTGATCACTGAACGCTCACTAGAGCTTGCATTAGAGAAAAGAATTCCCCAAGATGTAAGCTTTATTATCTTAATTTAATTTGTTAAATATAGCAACATTGTAAGACCACATCCATGTGAAACATTCAATTTATAATTTTTGTTACACTTCTGTCACACAGAACAAAATGTCAACAGTGGAAGGCATCTAAAAAATAAAGTTCAACTTGCAAACCAGAACTGAGGCCAAGGCATGAATACAGAATCAGTATATTTGTTGCAAGACCTTGTGTTTTTTTCCACAGTCAGACTAAGCAAAGAAAAAAAAAAAAAGCAATTTGTGTGGATATAGGTCCGTTTTAAGAGTAAAATAAACCAGCACAGATTAAACATCTGCCAGTTATGTCAGATCTAGACTAGTCCAGTTTACTAACTTGTTTAGTCCAGTTTACTGCTTGTTTCATGCTACCGTCAGTGCACAGATGTGTAAAACAGCCACCTCAGAGTTGTAATATTACTAGGAGCAGGTCTGATAAAGATGCTTACTTTCATGGTGTGAGCATACAAAATTCAGTGTTACTGCAAAGGGGAAAAAAAGTTTTGAAGGACACCAGTTAAATGTAAAAATTCTCATTTGGTCACCATAATTCTGCTCCCTGCATCTCTCAACAGTAAGTGGCAAACTCTCCTTTAGCAAAGGAATGAGATATGTTCACTGTTACAAAGTTCATTTGCAAAACAAAGAATTCATTGCGTTCAACTCAATCATCTTTAAAAGAAGAGACCTTAGAAGACCTATTGCCAGTAGAGTGTATCTGAGAACAATGGCACATTTATAAATAAATATTTATACATGCATGTAGGACTATTTAAAGCTGAATTACATCCCTGTAAAATACACAGCAATTTTTGTGACTAGAACTGTTCAGTTAAATAGGTCTGCTTCTCTACCAGGTATTCCTTTAAAAGCATTCACATAAAAAGGAAATAGTTGTTCTTAAGCAATGAGAAGAGATAATAAAAATATAATCTTCCTTATCTCTAATTATAAGAGATAATAAAAATATAATCTTCCTTATCTCTAATTATAACTGATGATAGTGCTAGATCACCAAAAAAACTGTTTTATAATCTTTAACTGCAATGGTTTTGTAACAATCTGTAAACACAAACTTTACATACAACCAAACAGTTATTTCACAATTGAAACAAGGAAAAAAGAGACAAAGTTTTTATCTCCCCAGATTCTCCTGGGTAAGCAAAAAATACAACATTTGCTGATGAAAACAAGCTAAAGCAATGCAGACTTTACATGCTTTCCTCTCTCAAGTTTAATACTCTAAAGGTATATTATCCTCAGTTGTAATCCAAAYGTCTCTCCTGTGCTGGTTGATAGAATAGCCAGCCTTAGCAAAGAACATGCAGCTCAAGCTTTAATACTGATTTAACCATCCTGAATTGAAAGGAGAGGGTCATTTAACAATTTCTCTAGCTGTTTTGTGGTTTTGAAATGTTATTTTGAACTCTATACTCAAGTAAGATTAGCTGTACAAGTTGACTAAGGTAGGGAAAAATTACAGCTCAAAATCTTACTGTACCTCTTCGTTGCTCTCCAGAGAAAATTATGCAAAGGTTGGCTTCTGGCAAAAATTATGYAAATTACTCAAAAAGCAAAGATTTGCTTCTAGGTGGTAGGAAAAAGGCAAGTGCCCACTGCCATTGGGAGAAGTGAGTCCTAAAAAAGGCTCTTTGGTTTGTTCTAGGAAGCTAGGAGCTTTTTTTCTTTTCCTTCTGCTCTTGTGAGAATTTGCTAAGCCCTTTGTTTAATTGCACCTACTGTAACCACTGTATCTGAAATCTGGAATTACAGCCAATTAGTCTTCTGTACTGCAAACAATTCTCATTGATTCCAAGATAAGAGATGGCACTAAAAAGTTGCACAAGACATTCCTACACCATTTATGTGCTGTATGAAGACAGTATGTGCTACTGAAGACAGTAGCAACCTCTTCTACATGGTTTTATGAACACTAAGTTCCCAAACCTTCCCTTTCTCCAGCTCTTCTCTGTTCAAAAGGTTATGTACCACTCATCACCTTGCCCTCCTATATGCTTTCTTTGTATCAGTGTTTGGCTTAACTTTGCCTGGTTTTTTTGGTTTGTTGTTGTTATCGTTGTGGGGGGTGTTGCTTGCTTATTTGTTGGTTAGTTTTTTCCTGCTGTGTTTTTGTCACTGGTTTGAGCTTTATGACTTAGTTTGCATTTCCTTCCCTACTCCTGTTTAGTTGCTGCTATCTCAGAGTTGAAAAACATCCTGTACTTACATGCTTGCTTTTAACTCTGAAATACTATTTACCCTTACAAACATTTCTCTGAAGTCAGACTTCAGCAGAGAACTCACTATTCATATGACAAAACACAAGTTTACTACTACTGCATATATCAACTACTACTGCTTAAGAGAGTATTTTACATTCTGAAAATTCATGGTAAGGCAAATGTTTTTTATTAGATACAAATTAATTTGATGRATGCAGTATGGAAAGACCAAGCTAAACTAACCACACTTCATGCTAGACTTAGTAATAATGGTGCTGCATAAACTCCAGCAATGCAGGCTAATCCAAGTAAAACTCCAGCTACTATTAGCAGGTAGTATCTATGTACCTCAGTTTGCCAAAAATTAAAACCTGACAAACTGGCATTGCCTAACTTTTTTTTTCTTGTTCTTACCATGGGTGCAGGATAGCAACTTCAAACGCAAAATTCCATTTGAGAACAGTTTTTTTGAACTTTCTATATACACACAAACCTGAGCCACCAGTGAGGAAAGTTTAGCTTCTTGAAATAAATTAGATAAAGCAGGAAGCTGCAGATTTTTTTTCCATACCTTCTTCCTGCACATAGCATCGCAGATGYCCTCAACTGCTTTAATTATGATTCATCTAAGGAATTTCACAATTCCAATTTTGACATCCACCCATGATAATTTTAAACAGTAGGAATAATATTAGAAACTATTTAATGATTCATCATTTTCTTCAGTCTTTCAAGAGAACACCATTTCTGCTGACAGAGTATACCAACGCATAAAATTCTCCTTTGAGTAGCAACTAATAGATGTTCCAATATAACACATGACATTAACTGTAAGCCTTAGTAGTAATCAGATTCCCAGTAGCTCAGACATACCTTTATACTCATGTTTAACACACATCCAGTTCATATATATGCAGCCTGTATTCAAACAATTTAAACTTTGAGCTGCAAATCACCATTCTGTGCCAATTTTTTAAATAGTGTCAAACTGCGGAGGCTAGATTCTCGTTCACCATCCTTCCACAAAATAATGAGGTGGTCAGCAGAGCATGTAGCCAATCCCAGTTCACCAAAGTACAGGAACATCTGCAATGAAACAACTATTATTACCATGATGATTGCATGAGATGGTCAACTTACTTAATTATTTAATGTACAGCTGAACTAAACAAGTACACATATCTGAAATGGCTCTGCTTACAGATAGGAATACAAAATTACATACTGGCTATTTTTGAGATTAAATGAAATTGCTACACAAAAACAAGCTCTTTAAGCATATCATACTGAAGGATTTCCATCTAAAAAAAGCTGTAAAGCCTTACAGATAGGGAAGCTAAAGGACAGAATCTTGAAGAAACTTTTTTCAAGTCAGCAGTAGAAAAAGTGAATGACTTGCACGAACTCTGATCTGGTTTCTTGGGAACAGGAGTCACTGTTCTGTTCACTGGGCACACTGGCCCTACTCCCCTCTATAACACAATAGGGTATTAGCAGCAGCAAATAACTATGACAGACATCAGCACAGGCCTGGTCACACAGAGGAAGTCAAACAAGCAAGAAACACAGGACAGGAGAGAAGTACAGAACCAGCAGAAGGATTTTGCAAGTCCAGTGGAGCTGACAAATCATGAGTTAATCCCTGACTTCGGAGATCTACACAAGACTGCCTAAAATTAACCACTAATTGCAGTTCAATACGACAGCCAATGAATTAGCACTGCCACTACAGCATGTCACAACACCCTGACTCTCCATTTTGTTAAAGGAATCCATCTGAAGGATGCATTCAGGCCAAAGCCTACCTGCCCTAGGAGTGGTACTTAATAGCTACATGGTTCCAGCAGAAGTAGTACGCCAAGCTCTCATCTTGAACCACCACATTCCATAACTACTCAACATTTTCTTCCTCAACAGCTCCTGCCTGCCCAGAGTTTAAAAACCCCAAAATTTTCCATATGCAGAATGTTGCAGGAAACCCCAGCCACCAACATCTCCATTCTCTGCTCTGCAGCATCTCAGCAAAGACACAACATATGCCTCTCACCTTTGTTGTGTCCGTTGCTGAATTACACACTATGTCCTCTTCCCTCGATAGCAACTTTCCTAGAGGATAAGACCCCTTTCAACAGTTTTTCAAAAGAAAGATGGCAGAAAGAGACAGAAAGCCTTGCAGAAGTCCCTGTAGTAGAAAGGGTCAGCCTAGCTATTAAAGAAAAGCTTTTAGGTTTTAGCAGCAGCAGTTCTGAAATCCAGTCTGTCTCATGAATGCTTGTGAGCAAAGCTACTCCAGAATACACCATCCCTTTCTATGTGCCCTTCCCCCACCAAGAATGTGTGTAGAAGTCAACGGTAACAAAGTGGTTTTTTACTCCAATAGGTTTGTCACAGGAAAGTGCAGAGGAAAAATGCTATTTGAAACAAAAATACACTGTATCAGGCAGACAGAAGCATGGAATAGTACTGGTAGAACAGCTAAAATTAAAAGACCTCCTTTATGCTCGTAGCAGGCTAAGAAATTACTCAATGTCTTTTGTTTTGTAGGAGCCCATGTTTAGATTGTGAACCTAAAATGAAATCTGGGTCATGTACATAGTTCCCAGCTGTATTGTCTGCAGTCTATAAACAAAACYAAATACTCTGCAAATTATCTCTAGCACATATGTGTACGCACAATCCTCAGGCATCGTCGCAGTTAGCGAATTGTGATTAGAATATTAAGTCAGTATGTATTACTGTTTTCACGCTGCAATAAAGATGTGACACAATGTGCTCCTAGCCTTCACAGCCAGACAATCAAAAGTTACAGCCATTTAAGAAATGCTGTCAAATTTATGTTACTTACTAACGATCACTTTTTCTCATTCTTACTAATGCTGACTTACCTGAACAGCTGAAGAATGGCCAATCAAATCACCAACTAGCTCCAAGAAATACGTAGGTGTATTCTCCTGCATCTTCTTGACAGCTTGGTTCGCCTGCTTGTTTGTCCTTCCAAATCCCCACATGTTGAAAAACCCTAAGAGGAAAAATACATCTCTTGTTTTGGCAAAAATCACAAATACAATTTATTTCCTCTAGCTAATGAGAGAACTACAGAAGCCACATAAAATCTAAAAGCAGGACACTGTATGGCAAAAGGACAGAACCATCGTACTGGGCAACACTTCAACATTTGGATTATTCATCTTGAGGAAAGAAACACAGCTACTTGTACTACTTAATTTAGAAAACATGCTGAATTACACACCTTAATGAGACAATACACTGAAGAAATACAAAGACTTCCTAAAGGAATAAACGGAACAGCAAAGGACAAGTGATGTTTCTCTTTGCTCTGTCCTCCTAAACTGCTACTTGTACAAAGAGCACAAAAATGAGGTGCCAGTGTCACCCCTATATGTTCTGCACAACAACATTTAAGTGTTGGCTCATTGACTCCTTCCTTCAGGTTTAAAACTGTCAGCTACTGTGGAGTGCATTCCATTTAGTTAGCACAGCTTCCAGAACTGTGCAATAGTACTTACACAAGTAAGGAGGTGGGGTTCTGCTGACAATGCAGTTAGGACTTTGTTCCCAATCCTTCCCTCAAGCCCTATCAGCACATAAAACTAGAATTGTGCTAAACCATACCCTGGTGCAACTGGCCTGGCATGTCTCAAGTGGTGAGACAAACAACTTGTCAGGGTATAAACAGAATAGAGATAGCACAAACCAACAGCAACATATGCCCATGGTTTCTTTCTAACATTTTGATTCACAGAAGTTATAAACTTCCAATGTGAAACCAAATACCACTTGTAACTGTGTAGATCAGCCTATCACCAGCAATGCTAAAGATAGAACATTCCTGAAAAAGTGTTTCTAAATCAACACAGGCAGCAAAAACATATATTCAGAACGTACCAACAAGAGATGAACAATCAGGTAGACAAGATACATAAAGAAAAGTATTCACACCCTGAATAAAAAATTTGTACAAAAGAGCAATGGTCTATTGCTGTTCCCAGTCCTTGATACTAATTATCATACCCAGAGCACCTGTCAAAGACCATAGTTGCCAATGAAGCCAGTTGTAGGGGAGTTTGGTCAAAGAATAGCAAGTACTACAAAAGAACTCTCATTACTCAGGCATAAGCAGAAATAACAGGAGATAGAAGCAGCCTCAGGCCACTTGGAATGAATATAGAGAGGCTGTCAGAGTAAGTGAAAATAAGACAAGGAAGGAAGGCCAAGGCCCACCTGGAATTAAATCTGTCCAAGGATGTCAAAGACAAAAAGAAGAGCTTCTTCAAATAAATCAATAACAAAAGGAAAACTAGGGATAATAAGGGCCTGGTACTAAATGGAGGGGGAGCCCTGGTAAAACAGAATGCTGAGAAGTCAGTGACTGAACCTCACTTCAGTCTTCACTGAGAAGACCAGCCCTCAGGATTCTTTGACCCACAGAGACCAGGGCAAAGGAATGTTGAAAGAAAGACTTTCTCTTGGGCAAGGAGGATGAGGTTAGAAGCCATCTAGACAAACTCGATATATACAAGTCCATGGGACCTGAGGGGATGCATCCATAAGCGCTGACGGACACACTGGAAGGCCATTTATCATCATCTTTAAAAAGTCACTGAGATCAGGAGAGCTGCTGATGACTGGAAGAAAGCAAATGACACCTGGTCTTCCAATGGGGTAAGAATGAGGATCCAGGAAACTACCAGCCAGTCAGCCTCATCTCAATCCCTAGGAAAGTGATGGAGCACTTCATTCTGGACGCCATTTCTATCCATATGGATGACAAGATGACAATCAGGAATAGTCAGCATGGGCTCACTCAAGGTCAACCTGACTGCCTTCTACAATGAAACAATTACCTGGACTGATGAGGGCAGAGCAATGGATATTGTCTATTTGACTTCAGTAGGGATTTTCAACACTGTCTCTCACAACATCCTCATAGACAAACTCAGGGACGTGGGTTGGATGAGAGGAAACACTCATCATGAGGTGGACTGAGAACTGACTGAACAGCAGATCCCACAGGGTCAAAATCAGTGGCACAGGTTCTAGTTGGAAGGGCTGTTACTGATGTGTGCCCCAATGTTAAGTACTGGGCTCAGGACTGTTTCACTTACTCATCCATGATCTGGAAAAAGGGGAATGTACCTCCTCACCAAATTCACTGAGAACAGAACTGGGAGCAGGGGCCGATACCCTGGAGTGCTGTGCAGCCCTTCAGAAGGACCTTAACAGGTTGGACAGATGGGCAGAGAAGAACTGACAGAAATTCAACAAAGGCAAATGCAGGATCCTGCGCCTGGGGAAGAATAGCCGGGGTACCAGCACAACCTGGGGCTGACCTGCTGGGGAATGGCTCTGCAGACAAGGACCTTGGTGAACAACAAACTGTCCATGAGCCAGCAGAGTGTCCTGGTGGGCAAGAAGGGCAGTGATATGCTGGAGGGCATTAGGAAGAGTATTGCCAGCAGGTTATGGAAGGTGATTCTGCCCCTCTACTCAGCCCTAGCAAGGTCTCCCCAGGAATGCTGTGTCCAGTTCCAGGCTCCTCAGACAAGTAAGTGGGTCCAGCAGACAGCTGCAAAGATGATGAGGGGACTAGAGCATCTAGATAGAGTAAGGTCCGCCGGAGAAGGGAGCACACCAATGTCTACTAGTATCTGAAGGCGGAGTGTCAAGAGGATGGAGCCAGGCTCTTCTCACTGGTATCAAACAATAGCAGAAGATACAATGGGCAGAAAGTGATGCATAGGAAGTTCCACCTGAACATGAGGAAGAACTTCTTTACTGTCTGAGTGACTAAGCACTGGTTGCCCAGAGGTTGTGGAGCCTCCCTCACCAGGAATACTTTAGAACCATCTGGACACGATCCTGTGCCATGTGCTCTAGAATGACCCTCTGAACAGGGAGGTAGGATCACATGGCTCACCGTGGTACCTCCCAACCTTATCCATTCTATGCTTCTGTGAATGTCTGCACTACCAACTGTAATGTTCCTGTAATGCTATCAACTGCCTCTGAGAACTGCAGTTCCCAGAGGTAGCATGTGAGTTTGGATGCAGCTTCAAAGTAAGTCCCATTATCATCCCATGTTCAAAAAGGAGATGTGGAAAACACTTTCTTTTGATGCCAGCTGCTTATCTGCAAGCTTTCCTCACAGAGTCCGGCAACTRTTTACTCCTGCATGGTATAGAATTTAGCATTATTTGGTACAAGGAGGAAAGGATCAAAGTTTGTCAGGTTCTTTTTTTGCTAACCTGGCTCATATAACTGTAAACTGTAAGTAAGCTTTATGTCACAGAATTGGACCTTTTACCATCCCCTATCAGATCTTGGAGGATCTTGTACACCTATGCTGTCTTCAGTTTCTGTCGCATACAAGTAAACAGTTGGTTAAACACAAGACCTTATCTCTCTTTACAAAGACTGAAAGCTTCTCTGTTTCTGTATGGTGCATACTTTTAAATGTTCTTTTTAAATTTTTTAAATGTTCTTTTCACTCCCTACTATCAGCAAACCTGTCGGCACCGGTTCAGCTGGCAGCTGCTGCTTTTCTCTGAGTTCCCAAATGCGCACACTGCCATCTTCTGAACAGGAGATCAGCTGCCTGTAAAAACAGTCGATAAGCAACACTAGCATGGATATGTGTCCGTGCAAATCACCTTGTGATGCTTATTTGAAAGCAACAGTAAGTGCCTCAGGTTCCAGTAAAGTTTACTAGAACTCTTAAATGCAGAAAGGCATGCAGATGTTCCACAGAAAGCAAATTATATCTGTAGCAGAACAAACTGTAACAGTAAACACTACTGTAAAATATAACAGTAACAGTATAACACTATTGTAAAATAAGTGGAAAAAATAAAATTTTTCAACCCTATATTAAAAGCTTACCATTGTATAAATGAAAACATAACTGAAAGTCTAGACTCTGGAAAGACAGTTCTACTAACTGATTTCCGTAAGTTGACTTTCATTAAGCAAAACCCTACTATTTTCTTATGGAAAACTAACAAAAGTACTCTGTTTCATGATACATTCAGAGCAACTTTGAACAGCACAAGCAATTACAAGATCAAGGCCTCAGTTTTTATCTTCCAACAGACTCCGCCCCATTGAACAAGAGTAAATGGGATCTAATACTACTATTAGCATATACATATACATGCAGCAAGTTGTCCAAGCTGGCTGTCAAAACAAGTTCCAGCTAGAAATTCTGCACTAACAACAAAAGCTGCAAGTTATTAGTTTTTGTTAAACCATGTCAAGTGTTACAAAATATCTAGTGAAAAATACGTACTGAACATGCCATATGCTCTGGCTTTGAAGAAGTAAAATGCAATTAAGCTATATTTTCACAATAAAGACAAAAGTGCTTCATCAAATCTGATTTTGAAAATAGCCAAGATACTTTCAGCCTGTCTACCAGTCACACTGGAATACAGGTTTTGCCACTGAATTACAAGGACAAATTTTCCAAAATCAGACCAACAAGCTCTACCTAATAAAAGCACCTCAAACTGAAGATCAAGTGCCTGCCCTAGAAATCCAATGTAGCTTTGCAGTCTGTCTCTAGTCACTCTTCCAAGGTTTGCTTTTCTTTATTCCATTAACAAAATGCACTATGTTTTGTACCTGTTTGGAAGCTTCTCAATGTGCAGCACAGAGGAGTCGTGAGCAGTTCTCTGGGAGGCAATCACACGCTTCATTTGAAGATTATATACGTATATACCTTTCCCAACAGCGGCAAACACACACTGGAAAGAAAATTCAATAGAACAACTTACAGAAACAGATACTGAAAAATCACCTTGCACGTAATGGATTTCCAGCAATACTTTGACCTAGCTTGTTTCTGTCCTCATGTTACTGCTTTATCCCAAACATAAGAAATTAGCAAAAAGGGATGGACTTTCTGGAAGTAAATGTGGGATACAGTCCTATACTCTAAGCAGTTATTTAATATCTGTATTTTTATCCTGTAGCTTA
Organism: Malurus melanocephalus; assembly: GCF_030028575.1. Lineage (NCBI taxonomy): Eukaryota > Metazoa > Chordata > Aves > Passeriformes > Maluridae > Malurus > Malurus melanocephalus. The sequence continues at coordinate 2,263,908 of NW_026623263.1, forward strand.
TGGTCTAAGCAGAAACTAAGCACCAACAAACCAATACACTTCTGTAATTAAACACGTTYTTACAGTAAAATAATGCACCATGTTTTCAAAAACTCTCAGAAAGACTGAGAATGCAGGAAACTGTTCTCCATTTTTTACTTTTTTGGACTTTTTGAAGCTAGATAAAGGAGTCTTGCTCAAGCATTTGGGTTCTTCTGAGTACAGAAAAGGAACTCTCTCCCAGGGCAATATTACACAACAACGCATTTTGCATTCAATGCCCTTCTTCAAAAGAGTGCAGGCATTCCATCTCATAACCATCATAACTCTACGAAGCCAGAAACAGTTTACAGATCTCTGGACCTGGACCACTTCACTACTTGTGATGAACTTGAAGAGAACAAGCATACAATCATGTGTATGTAGACATGATTAATATTCAGTACCAAAGGAGTGCAAAACGTTCCCATTCAGTACATATCAAGCTTTGAACATACCTTGTTTAGGTGACAGTGTGCTGGATCATTTCCATGAACAGCTTGCTTCCATTTACAAAACCCTAACATTAATATCTCATATGCAATTCACACTACATGCCCGTCAACATTTTGTACAACTTGTAACCCGGGGTCTTTGACTAAAATTTCCTATATATAGTCAATAGTATTTTGACATTGTTCAAAACTCTTTGTCCAGGGTTTTGGTYGTTTTTTTGTTTTTTTTTTTAATGCATATCTGTTGCCAGAACACTGAAACTAAACAGATTTCTGACAGCAACATTATGAAATCAAGACAAAAAGCAAACCACTGACCCCATTCTTATTGGGCAGAGGCAAATGCAGAAAGAAGCAAATGTCTCTTGGTCCTTACCCTATAYTCAGGCTTTTCCACAGCTTTTATTTTGTTATACCTCATATCTCAGAATCCATTTCCAAGAATCCCTTTCCTAATTATTCCCAGTAACTGAACAACATGCCACAAAACAAAATCCCACTGCAATCCAAATTCAAACATTTTTTATTTTGCCACTAACAGCTGGTAACATTTCTAAATTAAGTTAAACCTGAGTTAAACACTTTTAGTGTTTGCTGAACTGTAACTGGGTTCTGAGTATTCTGACCATGAACTTATCTTCAAAGCATGACTGTAGTAGACTGGATCTTGGAAACATACTTGAGTATACAATTGTGTATAGCCCATCTGATCAGAAAGGGCAATATTTTACTATTTATTATAAAGCATAGCCATATGACTACTCTTATATAGTACCCTCACAATATTCTCATAGTACCCTCAGCTATAACTGTTCAAAGAGGTGCATTATGGGGAAAACTGCATTTCCACAAGCATGGAATATGAAAGACACATGCCATCAAAACACACCCCTTCCTATTTATTTTATTCAGTGGTATCRTAAGCAAGTAATACATCTTCGTTAGTCAAAGAGAGATGCTGTTGTGACAGTCCATTATGTCAGTTTTCCATATAATCAACATTATAACCTTCATTTGGGTCAACAGCCAATATTTTATATAAAAACTGTTGACCATATAAAATGTGCACACTTAAAAAAAGCCTTTCATATTAAAACAAGGAAACTGAAAATAGAAACCACTTGGTCTACTGTGCAGTCTCTGTGCTGAGATCATCCTAGTTTAAAGTAATTTACTCTAAAGCTATTTACCTCCTCATCAGATGTTAAGTGTTGAACTGAAGTTTCATTTGGGCTTTGGGATAACTTTATTTCTGGCTGTACATCTGGATGGACAGAGGAGTCCCAGAAGTTGCACTCAGACGCCTGCTTTGTCCAGTCAARTGCATCCCAAACTATTAACTCACCTAAGTGAGAACCTGTCACAAAAGTAAAATCTGCAGGAGGGGAGAAAGACCACACATAGAGTTTTAAGAAATCACACATGATATTAAAAAAACAAAATCATATATTATATTAAAAAAAACATTTTACATGAATTTACAACTCTAAAAGGGACGAGAGCCTGTTTATAGCTACGTAGCCCATATAAAGCTATGCTGAATGTGCAATACGTAACTGACTAGACAAAATTAATTAATCTAATTAATTAATTAATCTAATTAATTAATCTAATTACCTAGCATAGCTCAGATGAGCTCTCTTGTAAAATCAGAACTAGGAAGGAGAATATTCACGGCCATAACGCCCAGTACAGAGCTGCAAAGGCAAGGAACACCACCAGAAGTGAGTGCAAGTATTTGAACTACATTTGTACACACAAAGTCCTCCTATTACTTGGAGAAGCAGGTGTATGGACATCCCTCAGACACAACAAAGTATGTCTTTGCCATAAACAGATATTGATCACAAACTAAATTAACGAGTTAATGACTATATTGAAGCATTAATTTGTTTATCACATGTGGAAAGGATCTTCTACATGCTCATGAATTTGTTTATCACCTGTGGGAAGGAACTTCTACAATATTTAATGCAAGCAGCATCCTGTTTCTTTAAGCCAAACACTGCTTGCCTTTCATAATCAAAAAGGAGAAAGTGATGGCAACAAAAACAAGAAAACCATACCAAGGAAAAACAAACAAGAAAACCAGAAATAAGCACCATAGAATGCAAGTTTTCCTTATTCCAGCCTCTTGTTACCTCTGTAACACAGCCCCTTTGTGCCAACCAGGCTGACACAGATACATCCAAGGATAAATACACACTCCCTATCCCACCAGCAATACCTTGTTCTGGGCTCTAGGGGTGTTCCATAAAAAACAAAATAAAAAAGGACAGGGAAGAACAGAGTAGAAGGGGCTGATACTTGTAGCAGAGTAGAGAGAATTTCAGGTATTAGCTCAGTATTACCCTAATGTGCAGCAGAGATTGTATCATCTTCCAGACCCACTCTATAATGGATCTATATGCCGGCTCACATCTGCACATTCACAACCTTGGGACTACAACTGCAAGGGATGAGGCATTGCATATCTCACTTTAAGACTTAGAATGAACACCAAAAAAAAAGCAGCATTTTTAACTTTCCCAACAGAAAGAAGACTAAGAGTTCCATTCCCATCAAAGATATTGACTCTTCTACATTATACCTTGTCTGGTTTTATTTCCTTGTTAATCTATAAACAAAGGAATTATATTTTGTCATTCACTAACTTTGTAGCTACAAAAAAAGGTACATCCAGTAGCAAAAAAGTTTCACTCCAGTTAAAACTCTGGTTCCAATAAAAACTCCACACGTGAAATATCCCATTCATAACTAACAAAATCAGTAACATTATCAAACTATTCTTACCATTGACACTGACTAATGATGAAATGTTATCCTGATGGTCAACAAGGCGCTTTGCTTCAAGGACATTCCAACCTTCAGACCCATTGTTAGAAGCATTCAACCTAAAAATTACTTCAAAGATAGAAAAATTGTATAAATAAGCTTTTTCATTTGGAATAAGATGGAGCTATGCTTAACTAAAACATAGTTTTCAGAGACACAAACTAAAACATTTTAAGTGAGACCATACAAGAACAACTTATGATCACACACAATATCAAAAACCAGGAAATAGTTATTTCAGTGTTATCACTAAGGCCTCTTACTACAGCAAATATAGGAAAAAACACTTCAGCCTAGTAAATGAAATTCAGACAACTGGTCAATACCAAAAGTGAAAAGTATCAGACACCTCTATGGATAATCGAACTTGAAGTGCAATGTGTTTCCTGAGGACTCATTTCACTGAAAAATTAATATTCAAGAAGGATGCAATATCCTCTAGTCAGGCAACCAATATTAAAATTAAGATTTTAATCCATCTTGGAATTTCTTTTCTATTTCAAAGGTATTACAAAAGAAGTGTGCGCAGTTCAGATGGAAGTTTATACTGTATAGCAACATCTAAACACAAGAGCCCTATTTTCAATTTGTTCCTGCTGCCTTGATCAGAGTATCAGGTTGTTTTTTTCAACTAGGTGTTTAACCACCTAGCTGTTTTGCTGATACAGCGCTCTGCTTTTTCTCTTAGATTTTACTCCCTATTTTGAAATTTCAGATATTTTACACAACTGTTTTTGAAAAGGTTCTCCAAGTATAAGTCGATGACTTATAGTTTGCCTACAYAGAAAACTGCCTCCAATTAGGCAACAGAAATCAGCACATTCACTCACTATAGCTTTGAATAGTAAGAGGTCAGCAATATCTCATACTTCAGATTCTGGGACAAGGAGGCTCCAGAGAAGACGAGCATCTGATAGCTCAGATAAGCAGTTCCAGACCTTCTCCAGAAGAACAAATGTCATTTGCCACAATCAGATCTGGACAGGTGGCACTAACACTGAGGGAGATGGCAGAGAAGCTTGCCAAGCCACTCTCTGTCATTTATCATCAATCCTGGTTAACCAGGGAGCTTCCAGTCAACTAGATGCTGGCCAATATGATGTTCATGTACATGAACAGTTGTAAGAAGGACCCAGGAAACTGCAGGCCTGTCACCCTAACTTCAGGGCCAGGGGAAGTGATGAAACAAACTACCTTGAGTGTGATTGCACAGTACATACAGGACAACCAGGGAATCAGGCCCAGACAGCATGGGTTTAAGAAAGTCAGGTCCTGCCTGACCATCACAAGCCAGTATGTGCTCAGAGTCAAGTGGCATCCTGGCCTGTATCAGCAACAGTCTGGTCAACAGGACCAGGGCAGGGATTGTGCCCTGTACTGGGCATTGTAGCCACCACAACTGCCACTTGAGGCCATACCTCAAATACAGCATTCAGTTTTGGGTCGCTCATAGCAAGAAAGATATTGGGGTGCTGGAGTGCGTCCATGGAGCAGCAAAGGAGCTGGTGAAGGATCTGGAGCACAGGTCTTGTGAGGAGAGAGCTTAGGTTGTTTTACACTGGGGTAAAGGAGGCTCACGTCCTTATCACTTCCTTCAACCACCTGAGAGGAGGTTGTGGACACTGGCCTTTTCTCACAGGCCACAAGTGACAGGACAAAAGGAAGTTCTCAAGCTGTGCCAGGGGYGGTTCAGGTTAGATATCAGGAAGAATTTCCTCACTGAAAGGGTAGTCAGGCATTGGAATGGCTTGCCAGGAATGTGGTGGAGTCACCATTCCTGAAGGTGTTCAAGAAATGACTGGACATGGCACTCAGTGCTACCGTTTACAGTGGTATTTGGTCAAAAGCCTGGACTCAATGACCTTGGATCTTTTCCTGTCTTAATGATTTTATTTTTCTAAACACAAAAAGGAAGAAAACAGAAAAGTTTTGTTATGCATATCTCTAAAAAATTCCTGAGTCAGATTTGTATTGTCTCTTCTTCATAAAATGATGGTAAAAGTATAAAGGTTGCTGACCACACCCTAATACAATCTACTTTTCCTACACAATTCCAGAAGCAAGTTCTTCACMTGTATCGCTCATAAGCAGCTGTTACGGAGGAACATGAACACTTGAAAATGCAACATACTCACTCAGCTCTTTGCCAACTGCTGCTGCAACACAATTTTTGGGCAATTCAACTAAAGCACTGATGCCTTTGAAAAGAAAACCAAAACAGGGGATAAGGGGGAAAAGGATATTAATTGGTCAGAAGAAAATACAACAAAATGTTAATTCTAACATTCTTCATTCTGCTTATCAAAACAGAGGTATATTGCCTGAAGTGAAACTTAAATGGCATCAGAAATGAACTTATTATCTCAAACAGAGGTAAGGTCAYGAGTTTTGGTCCTGAATCCAGCAAAATTCTGAACATCAAACTTGTGGTGAAGCTGAAAGCAAATTATCTTTCCATTTTAAATATAGTTAAGATATATATGTCCTAATGCTGGATAGTATTAAAACACCATGACAATTATTAGGATTCACACAGGCAGTACCAAAATTATTAGATACTGGTATCTCAATATGCACAATTCTAGAACATTGTGCGGGGCAAGATGAAGAAGAATTAAGCATACAATAAAATACCCAGCTTACTGTTAGGCTGTCTTCAACCCGCACAGAACTTCCCCATTCTGTGCCTAAGCACCATTACAGTAAAATTCCACAAGGAATAAGCAACCTCTTTCCCCACAAAGGAAGTAAGAGATTAGGACAGAAGAGACGGCCCACGCTATATGTTCCATTGGCTTCTTGTACCAAAGTTTCAATAGCACTTCACACTAAGCACCATAGCATGACTTCCAACTGGTATGTAGCATGATAAATCATACTGAACCAAAAGAAGTATTAATACCCTCAAGAATTCAAAAGGTTTTGCCTACCACTACTCCATTCTATGACAAAAATAAGGACAATATCAGTTGCACCTTTGAATGTAATTCACAGCTTTGTAAGCATCTTGGTAAAGTACAGCAATAACATGCAAGTTTTCTTCACATGGGCAGATAATATAGAAGTTTATTAAAAGAAAAGCATGATTKACATTGATATCTGATCAAGTTTATTATATTCCTATATAATCCTGTATTTTCTACATCAAAAGTATTGATTCTTAACAAGAAAAATAATCTTTACTGCTCTACTATTATAAAGTTTCCCTCAGGAATATAATAAAACTCCCACTCAATGGCACAAAAAGTCAGTCAMAGGATACAGCAAACACATATAAATCAGCATCTGAGCTCTAGCCCTGTAAAGTCCAAGCTAATGTATAGTAACTGAGATCTGACATAGTCTAAAATTCACACAGCACAGGACATTAAAAGCAGTCCTAGTTCTGAAACTATTAGCTCTGACATTTAAAAAAAATGAAGAGTGGCTCTAATACATAATGTTATCATTAGAATTAAAGAGAATTTGCCAAGTTGGTTTTGCATCATTGTAACAGATCCATTTTACTTGCACTTTAACAGCTATAATGAGTCATTTACATTTTTACCTGCATCAGTAAGATGACTGGTCTTACACAAGAGATCTAATTTTCGGTTCCAAACACATAGATCACTCCCTCCAGACAACCATACATTCAGCCTTTGAAGAACTGTCAAACACTGCAGAACAAAAGCCAGATATATGTCTCCTGCAAAAGTTCTACAGGGAATTTCTCAGTGAAATGATCATTGAGCTTTAGTTAGGTAAATCTCTAAGTACTATGAAAGACACTACCAAGGTCTCTGAGAAATACAGATTTAATTACATACTAATATGTTAAACTTTTCATCAACAATGCAAAAATTTAAAATGTAGGTTTCCTTTTCCAACAAGGTAACAAAACCAAGCCACAGAATTACCTTTTTTCTACATCCTTTCAAAAAGAAAACTGAGGTACGAAGAGTCCCAAAAACAAATTAAGAATTGTGCCCACTTCTCTGCCAATCATTATGTACCTATTCTTAAAAAAGCCATTCATTTGAACACACCTGCCCACATGACTCATGAGCTAGACATAATAACAAAACACCAGACATTCATAAGGTTTCCTCAGCATACCTTTACAGTGGAATGGAAACACGACACTTTCTGAACTTGTCTGCCACTACTGCAATCCCAAACCTGCCTTCATTCATTAAGGAAACTGAAAGGCTTCTATTCATTATAAATGTAAATACTGTGTTGGTAACTAAATGACAGATTAGAAAAGAAGTATGCAGAGACTCAGTCACCTATAAATTCTGACAGTCTTTTCAATATTTAGCCTAAATGATGTATTCATAAAGGCCTATTAAGGATTCATTTTTGTGGCAAGGACTGTATCTACATGCAAGCAGTAACTAATGAAACCCCTCTGTAATCCAATTACACCTAGTGGGCATTATTAGCCATCAAGTTTTGCAACAGGCTGCAGCCTATGTCAGTGCTACCTTTAAAAGTAAAAACCACAAAGAGCCCATAGAAATTTGAATTCTCTCCAAATCAAAGGATACAATAACTGTTCTATCAGCTGATGCTGTTATAATCAAATCCGTTTCTTCTTCAGTAACATCTGATGAAGAAAATGGTGCTATAGCTGTAATTTTGTGTGTGTGCCCATGAAGTTCAAAAAGCTTTTCTCCAGTCTGAAAAACAAAAATATGGAAAACTAAGGGTAAAACAGGAAAATGCCATTGTAGCATAAAATATAGGTACCAAATTACTTTTGAAAGCAGGAATTTCTAAGAATCTAAAATATCCCTTCCTAAAGTAATTTAAGGATTTGCTTCTTACTACCTTCAGTGTTGTTCAAGATCTTAAACTGAGTAGCATACTAAGTGAAAATTTAAAGAAGTAATACATTATGCAAATTACTCTGAGTAAAAAAAAAAAAAAACTCTCGAAGCCCTAAGAACACAATTCTGTACAAAAACTCTTTAAAGGCAAATAGTGGCCATTTCCACTTCTTAATGAATACTGTGGTAGTTCAGATTTGTTGACAAATCCTCACTTGAAAAAGTTGGGGTTTTTTGCCTTTAATTATTAGAAAAGCTTGACCTATACTTATGGCAAACATTGACCTATGTTTGTGGTCAACTTCCTATCAGGAGAGCATATTTAGTATGCACATTATCAATATATTCAAGCAGGAGATTTAGATAGCTACTTCCGGTTTTAGTGAAAGGGCAAAATCCTACAAACATGCAGAAGCATACTGGCATTTTAAAAATGGAGTTAAAATACAGGCTAATTTTAACTGCAACCTTCTTTACAGATGTGGGTCAATGTTTTAATTGAAAACTACAAAGATTTACTTTAACAAAAACAATAAAAATCTACAGAAGTAGAAAATGGAATGAGATTCATAAACTGGATATCCAAATGAATTTTAAGTTCACAAACAGCTCAGAACACTGGGCATATATATTCATATATATGAATTTTAATATTCAAATTCCTTTACTTTTCCAAATTATAAAATTATAAAAAGCCTTCAAAACCAGCACAGCACTAACAGCAATCGCTCAAAAGAAGTTTCAAGTCTCTCCTTCCGTATTTTAAAATTACACTATCATAAACATCACACAAATTTTTCAGAAGATTTTAAAGAAAATTTAGCATCTGATTTTTTTTCTTTCTCAATTTGAATGCTTAATACACTGTAGACAGTACAGTGTGTCTCCCCTTCAAACCTGTTATTAAACAATGTAATTCATATAACTAGACTTCTTAACTAAGTCTGATGTGAACAGGTTCCCCACATTTTTTCAATGGAGAAACAAAGTTTAAGGTTTTCAAACGTGGTAAGAAGAAGTGCATCACAGAAAGCAATTAAAAACCTATTCCTGCACAGCATGAAATGTCTAATTTGTACTGACTTAGTGTCTTTCCAATACAATTTTGTGGTTGCTCTCCATTAACCAKTCATACTAAAAAAAAGTATAAAGAATAGGGCCATTCAAATCTTAAGTGTATATAAAAATCCTGATAGGTTTGGGATCTTACTACATATTTCTTGAGTTACCAGTCAGCATCTCAATGTTTACAGCACATACAGAACAGACTTTCAAAGAGTAATTAAAGCCATAACTTCATACACATTGCTGTTTTTAACGCCATGATTTAATCTAAAATTTCTCTAAAATCACTGTGTCGTCCCAAAACAATCTAACTTTCAAAATTTATCCTTCTCTTGGGTTGACCCAACTTTTACTTTCCTAACTCTCCTTGTAAACTAAGATTTAACACACTCCCTCTACTCTTATTTTTTCAAACAGCAGCTCGGCAACAATTCTTAACTGTTCTCCTGTTTTTGCTCCTAGACATTTCTAACCATTCTTTACAACTTCTGCCCTCTCCAGAATACACAAGCCACCCCCCAAAAAACCCTAACCTGGGCATTCCACAGAAATATGATTCCATCATCTCCTGCAGAGGCAAACCTGAACAGAAAAGAAAATAAACAAACAAAAAAAAAAAAGTTAACACACTGAAAACCTCATTATAGCATAACGAAATGGGAAACCAGCAAATACTTCTGGAAGAAAAAATGCTTGCAAGATATATCAGACTCTGGCTTTAAAGAATAAGCATGTATTTATAAATCCTAATTGCAGTTTCTAAACTGAAGTCAATATATTTAAACAGATGGCTATCAACATATACTTAATATAAGATCAAGACTTAAGAATTCCAGTATTATTATAAAAACATCCTCATGGGTTACCTAAGTCTTTTCAAGTCGTGATCACCATCATCTATAATCCTGTCTGTTTCCGGGAGGAGCAAGGAATGGTCAAATGATCAACAAAAAACATATCCTTAAAATGTATTATAAACTCTTCTTAATTTAATGTGTCAAATGCTGGAGTATTACATGCAATTTTATCTCAGTCCACTTTTTGGAAGACTCTTGATGAGGCTTAGCCTTCTTTAGTGATCTTCCAATCAATATGTGTCTTACTTCATGTTCAATAAGTACAAGAGCAAAGAAGGAAAAAAACAAAAAAAAAAAAACCAACCAGCTTTCTGTTACATTCATAGAGGATTTATTTAGTATCTTCAAAAACCAATCTGAGAAAATTTTCCACTCACTGGTTTTAGCTGAGCCACTGAGAAAACAAGAAAATCCTTCTGCAAAATTCTCACTAAGATGATATTATCTAAAGAGCTGAAGCGTGAAACTTGGCTTACAATAGTTGACAAAAAGCATACAATGCAATAGCTGCAGAAACTAAATAAAAACATTTGAGAATGTGAGTAACAATACCAATCTTCGTGGAAAGAATCAAGGGAAAAATATTATCATGTGTTTGACAATAAGAAAATAGCAGATTCTTGAGAAATAAAAATTTAGCATTACTGTTCAGTGAAACAACTCATTAAACTACTCAAACTTTTAGAATATTAACCAGCTATACTATTTACTCCTTATCCATATGCTATTTTATAACCTATCTTAAACGTAGCCCCTCAAGCTTTAGTTTTACAGTTATTATCATTATTTTTAGTTTAGTAATTTACCTGCTACCAAATGACAAAGCCCAAAATGATGGAATACTCTGGTGTCTATACAAAGATGAATTACACTGTTCAATGTGCATTTTGAGAATAACATACTTTGATAAAGCATTATTTTAATAACATGTCTGGGAAAAAAAGGACTGAAGAAATAAAACATGATTCTTCCATTTTTATATGAATCTTTTGATAGACTACTACAATGTAGAACAATAAATGTTATGATAATGCACATAAATTTTCTGACATATATATATGTATTTATGACATTAAGAATAAAAACTGGCAAGCTAAAAATCCTCTGTGAAGTCTTCTGCAAAATTTTTACCTACGTATATCTATATATCTGTATTTCTGTATATCTACATATATACGTATATCACAAATACATTAGAAAATAAGAATCTGTGGGCATTTCTGATTCATAAGAGGCCACCTTCATGGTCTCTTCCAGTCACTGTGCATGAGGAAGGAGACAACCTTCCTTCACAAAACACCTGTTGTACACTGCAAGGATACAAGACAAACTCTTGCCCGCATTAACTTTGTGTAGTGTACTGATGAACGTATTGGAATATCCCTTGTGTGTCTAATCCATAAAAGATATAAATTACTACAGCTCCTTAACAGAGCTATTCTTGCCTATTACTTAYGTTTTTATTTGCTAAATATTTTCTATTTAATTCTCCACATCAGCCAAGAGTCACTACATTTTATAACTGATGAAAGACTTCAAAATCCCACTTTTAAGGAGATAATAATTTCTTCTCTTGTAGAATTAAGTTAAAGAACATGTGAGGCTAATTTAGAAAAAACTAGGTTGTAAGTACAACTATCATAACTCATTCTCTCAGTCACACTTCCTAAGTGAAAAAGGTAAATACAATTATTCATTTTTTTTTTTAGTTTTTCAGTATTTAGATAACTCAGTCTTCAGAAGAACGAAACAGATAAAGATTGTCAGGAAACATAAAGGTGCATATAGCTGAAAACTGAAGCAGAGAAACAAAGGAACCATCAGGTTTCAAAGAAGAACAGCAAGTTGAACCAGATCAAACTGGAAATGTAATGCAGAGGTTAGAGCTATGGTGACTTTGCTAAGTAGTCATTCTGAATAAAGTACTTGAAAATTTTAAAACTGGAGAAGTTAAAAAAAATGTATTAACTAAAGCTCAAGTGAATTTAGCTTGACTATAGTGTCAAAAGGATGTTCAACAAAAGACTGGAAAGAAAGGAAAAGCAACATTTAATATGGTTGATGATGTTATGCAGGAGACTATTACACTCTAGAACTCTAGTAGGTAAAATAACAGCTAGCCTCGATTCAGAAACATGAAACAAATGCATCCTGTCAGAACAGCAACAGACACTACTGCATATTGTCCTTTGAGGACCTCTGCATGCACAGAAAGGAGCACTCAGACAGGAACAGACTGTAAAAGAACAGCTGGATTAGTTAAAGGTAATTCTTCCAAACAAATGAATTTGTACTGAGAATCATAACATGATCATAATTATTTGCTCATTAATGTATAACTTAAAAGAGAAGCCAAAAGACAYAGTAACGTAACAAAAAAAGGGAGTGTTCATCCTTTGCCTTTTATAACACCAGCTTTTCCTGCCGTCCSCCACCAAAAATAAAAGGACAGGATTAAAAATATTACTACATTTTTACAAACGAGGACATTTTTATTGCCGAAGACAATGTTATTGCCGAGGACATTGTGAAACAATCTGAAATGGCACTTCATACCTGTAATCATCTATTTGCACCAGAAATCGTACTATATCTTGATGGCCTTTCAACACAAGAAGCTCAGTGTAAGGATTCTGTATTTGTTCTTCACCAATTGTCTGTACAGAGGATTTCTAAAATTCATAAAAAAGGAAGCAAATTTATTTTGTACTAACATAATTATTTTCATCAGGTCTTTGCAATGTCTAACAATCTACATATAGACTCATGCGTGAAGTTTCTGAAATACCATTTTTCCTTAATGAAAATGATTACAAAATATAATTTCTTATTTCAAGTAAATAATAGCTTTCTATAGCATGTATTTTAAATTATGATACAGCATTTTCTGTTCAACAAAAACATTTTGTACTGATTTAATTGCTGATACAATGAGATGAAAATCTAGCTTAGTTATCAGCTGTCACGTGGAGCCAGSTTCTTGACTCAATTCACCGTAGATTCAGTTTTTCATTAAATTACACCTCTTATGAGAAGTGAACCTCTCACATCTTTCATCTACTGTTCAATTTTAAAATCCTACATAAAGATAACATATTTAAAACAAATAAGAACAAATGCTGTTCTGTTACATAACACATAAATCACTCATCAGTACTCTATTCACACAATACCAAAGCAAACCACTTAAAAAACCACAGAGAATGAYTAATCACTTTATAGAACAGCATCTGCAATTACCCCCGACCAGATTATTAATTAAAAGAACAATCAATCACTAAAAGCAAGCTGATCACCAGGCAGGGTCAATAAAATGCTGCATAGAACTGCAGTTTAAAGGCAAGATAGTTCTGCCAATCTCAATCACCATTTTATTTCAAGACAACTATTTTGTAATTAAGATCACAAACATTCTGGAACAACTCAAGGTCAGACATCATTTTTTTTAAAAAAAAACAACATCTAAACAGCTCATTAGTAACTCAGTGACAGCACTCCCTCCCCTCTAGATTTATATTGCACATATTTTACAGTCAACATCATACTACTTCCAAGGCTGTCCTTTCYTTGAGGATTTTAAGAGAATGTACATTGTAAAACAGCAACTACAGAACGTTGTGCAACATCCAGCATACATGACAAGAGAATGACAGACAAAGACAAGAATGTTATCCTCAGAAACATGAACTTTTTCTTGCATGATTAATTAACTATTTTCTATTACTTTGATACTGGGGTACAATGACAATGTTCTTCAGAAACTAAGAATGACACAGATAATAAATATGTATGGAAAGAAACTTGCRGTTATTTTAAAAATGAAGAGTTCATCATTTTGAAATTAAGCTCTTGTGATTTTATCTTGCTTTTAGCTATCTGATGCATTTCATGAAGTAACTGTTCCTCATTTTATGAAATCACATGAGAACAGTAGTTCCCATTTAAAATAATGCAAGCAGCATCTGTATGACTACAACAAATACAAAAACTTGGAGTGCAGCCATCATAAGCTAATCAAAACATTTTAAAAAAAAGGTTCTAAAAATCCTAGCAAATTGCCAAATATTAGCAATAATGCAATCAGAAAACATATGTTCTGAAAACCACTTTAACACCCTTCTGAAAAACGCAGAATTTGTATCATTAACATCCCAATTCTACAATCTGTTGTTGCTTCCTATCCAGTACAAGATGGTGTTATTTCTTTAGAACTGCATGTCTATTCTTAATTCTAACTATGCCTGTAGATACTGAAAGGTACAGTGTTGAGGAGGTACTTACAGATAAGAACAAAGCTACATCTTTCCCCCCGAGATGTCATGCAACAAGTTATGCTCTCTTCAGATCTTCATTAATATTGACCCAAGTGCTGGGTTACATGAGCATTCTTTCTCTGAAATACCTATTTTTTTATACAAACCATTAACTGGACTCTCTTGGAACAACACCCAAGTTTTTGGAGGTAAAAGTTGCATGTTGATTTTAATGGATTCTATTTCCAGTTTGCATGGTTTTATGCATGACCTGTAAGCAACACTACAGTTATCAGAAAAAAGAAAAAAATCCCAAAATATTCATCTCAACCTCAAAACTTCCTATAATCCCCATGATGTGAAGAGGGATTTTCAAAAGCAACTAATGAAAAACATGGACACAAAAGTATAAAGGAATACTGATTTCTGRATCACGGAGCATGACAAATTAGCTCCTATGGACAATGATACTCCTGCCCTTAGGTGCTCCCACTACCAGAGCCACCCTGCCTCAGATGAACATTATGGCTGACCATCAGCTGAAGAGATTCAGGAGCTTAAGTCTAAA
>NW_026623263.1:2278837-2288893 GCF_030028575.1 Malurus melanocephalus
CCACAACAAAACTGGTAAGGAGAAATTTCCATTTCACAAACTTAGGAGAGCTTTGTCAGAGGATTCTGTTATTCACCCAGTGCAATGCCACTCTAACAACTTTGTCTAAAGTCACAGCATAGGAGACAAACACATKAAGCCCACAGCCCACACACTGCTGTGGGCTTTCCTATATCTTTAAGAACTAATAGTTATGAGGATTATTAGATGAAACACTACATCTTGCAGACAGGTTTAGGGACTAACCCTTAGCAATACTTGTTCTTCAAATTTTCTGCAGAGAAGCAAAATTGTCGCTATCATTCTGCAAAACTGTGATAACAAASAGAACAAAAATCCTGTGGATTGGATTTAATCAAAGCATGAATGGCATAATGGAAGAACTGGGCCACACCTTAATTCAGGCTCATGTTTTATTAAATCACAGTATATAAACCGTAGCCACAGTTTAAACTTTGGAGAGGGACAGACATCAATGCAGTTTTCCAGCACATCTTAGAAAACTGYATCATATTTCTCATTGTCTTTTTAAAAATAACTTACACACAAAGTTGCACATATGACTGCAATCCACCTGGCATTTTGACTGATGACAAAAGTCAGAGGTATTCCCATACATCGTCATTCCATACTGGTGCAGATCAAAATTTTCACCAAATTAAGCACTGACCTTTGAAGTTAACCATAATATATGCATAACTTGCTCATGAACAGCAGCTGCAAAATAATTATTTCCTCATACTTGTCCAGATTAYGAAAGAATAAGTGTATGGACCACAATAATACTTTTAATTAATTCTTGTTAAGTCTGGGCTGACACCTTCAGCAGACTCTTAAGAGACATGAAAATTTCAATAACCTCTCCCTGTAATTCAGTAAAATTCTTAATCCCAGTAAGTATGTCAGCATATAGTGCACTATKTAACAAGCATATTTCACAGATGAGGAACTAAGAAGAAATTCTGGCAAACTACTATAAACTACTGTGACACATAAATAACAACTTACTGCCTATAATTTACATTATCGACCTCAGCGTCCTGAGGGCAGGACTTGCAAGAACTGCACGTAAGGTACACACCATAACTCCCGCTGAGGAAATGGGAGGGAGACGGGATGCTCCCGACAACTCCCGGGCGAGCTCCGCTCGGACATTCAGCTATTCGTAGAATCAATTAGGTTGCAAAAGACAACTGAGATCAAGCCCAACCAATCAAACATCACCGTGTCAACTAAACCTGAGTGCCACCTYCAGCCCTTAAACACCCCAAGGGACGGTGATTCTACTACCTCCTCGAGCAGTCCTTTCCAATATCTAATCACYCTTTTTGTGATGAAATTTTTCCTGATGTCCAACCCGAACCTCCTCCTGGTGTGGCTTGAGACTRTGTCCTCTTGTCACTGGCTGCCTGGAAGAAGAGACCCCACGGTCCCTACGGCCACAACCTTCTTTCGGGGAGTTATAGTGACAAAGGTCTCTCCTCAGGATCCTTTTACCCAGAATAAACCAACCAGGGCCCCTCAGCCTCTCCGTACAGAACCTGCGCTCCAAATCCTGCACCACCTCCGTTCCCCTTCTCTCGACTCCCTCCAGCACCTCAACGTCTTCTTCGAGCTGAAGTGCCCAGACGCAGACACAGCCACTGAGGTTAGATTCCCACTTCCCCTATTTCTCTTCGAAGACGTCCGTAACCCTTTTTATCAGTCCGACTGCCTCGCAGCCGAGAGCCGGACCGGAGCACGGCCCATCCCCGGCCCAGACCCACCCCGTAGGAAAGGCCACAGCCCAGGGCACCCCGATCTAATGACACCGCCCGCCTCAAGCCTAAGGTTCCGCAGGGAGCCGCCTCACCTCCGCCAAGCCCTGCGGCTCGCGGCCGCCGCCGATCAGCCACCGCAGCATGGGGAGCCGGCCCAGAGCCGCGTTCGCCCCTCCTGCGGCACCGGCGCGGCGACAGCGCTGAGGGACAGGCTGCTCAATCGAGCTCCGCGCGGAGACACGCCCGCCGGCGGGAGGGGCCGGGCGAGGCCCGAGCAGTCGATCGCCGAGCTGGTGCGCTGTGAGGGACGGCGGGCGCTGTGGGAGTGTCCCGGCTGCTGATACGCGGTTCCGTGTGGCGGGCAAGTGGAATATTTGCTGGCGTTTTACCTCTCTGTCTTCCGATGTCAGGAGAGATTTACCTATTCTCTTTTACCATTACTATGCTGCGTATTGCCACATTTCAATTACGTTGTTACCATTTTATTGTGACGGTTTGCAACTGTTTCTTGAAAGGGAATGAGTGCCAAAATGTTTTCCAAGGAACAGRTTTCCCTTGGCTATGGCTGTTTCCATCCTCCCTTGCTGAAATCCCTGAGAGCTTTGACGCTCCTGTGAGGATGGAGCAAAAAATACRAGTAAACTTACGCAGTCACTGTCCTGCTCTTCTGCGGCCCCTCACGGAATCACAGAACTCTGGGATGGGTCAGGTTGGGAGGGCCCCAGTGGGTCATCTTGGCACCAGTAGGTCATCCTTACTCAAGCAGAGCCATCCCAGAGCACATGGCACAGGATTGTGTCCAGATGGTTCTTGAATATCTCCAGTGAGGGAGAGTCCACAACCTCTCTGGGCAATCTGTTCTAGTGCTCAGTCACCCAGACAGTAAAGAAGTTCTTCCTCATGTTCAGGTGGAATTTCCTGTGCGTCAGTTTCTGAATATTCTTCTTCTGCTATTGCTTGGCACCACCAAGGAGARCCTCGATCCGTCTCCTTGGCACCCTTCAGGCAGATATAGACATTGATGAGGTGATGCATTCATCTTTGAAGCCTTTTGAGTTTTAAGTAAATGTGGKGCAAGATCACAAAACCCATAATGAAAGGCCACACAAACCCCATTCTTGAGCAGACACAGGTGACGGAGAAACCCCTGAGGTGTACAGATGTGTCCAACAGGCACTGCCCTGGGCATCTTAATGTACACGTGTCACTTGCTCTGATGTTTTTTCCCCAACATTTTTTTTCAGATAACACCACACGATCACTGAGATTTCCCTTAGGGCAGGAGATTATGGTGCTTTTCTAAATCACAGAATGAAAGAATGGTTTGGGTTGGATGAGACCTTAGAGCTCATGTATTTCCAACATACTGTTGCAGGGATACCTTCCACKAGACCAAGTTGCTCCCCCATCCAGCGTGGCCTTGAACACACACATGCCAGGGATGGGGCATCCACAGTTTTTCTGGGCAATCTTTTCCAGTGCCTTACGACCCTCACAGAAAAGAATTTCTTCCTAAAATCCAAGTTAAATCTACCCTCTTTCAGTTTGAAGTCATTCCCTCTTGTCCTGTCGCTGCATGCTCTTGTAAAAAGACYTTATCCAGCTTTATTGTAGGCTCCCTTTAGGAGCTGGAAGGCCACAATAGGGTCGAGTCAGAGCCTTCTTTACTCCAGGCTCAACAATCTCAATATTCTCGGGCTTTCTTCACAGAAGAGGTGTTCAACCCTCCTAAACATCTTTTAGTGACCAGCCTGTGTGTGTAAAGCCYGGGATGCATCTCAGATCTAGGACGAAATGACACTGTAGTAACTTAGGTTGKACAAGTATTGGTAATGCGTAACCTGAGTATTGCCATTTGTTAMCTGCTGTGAATTCCTTGCAACTTTGTAAAAAACTGAGGTTGATAACAGCCACAAACTGGTTTTAAAGCACTTATTTACCTACTTTAGCAAACTTCTGCTTTTCCTTTTCAGKTCAATCACACTGATTTCCAGCTCAGACGTGCAGTTCCTGCAGACTAAGGGCATGACCAGTGGAATTACTTTGCGCATGCAGATACCCCATGCCAGGGTTTCCATGGTAATGTTCTGTCATCACCAATCTGGTCCTCAGCAGTGTCYCTAAATAATTTGGTATATTCCCCAAGCTGGCAAGTGTTGAGTCATTTTGTTGCATTTYATTTATTGGAAGGAAGGACTGAACAGCATAACACTAATTACAGTTGTATGACCTGTATGACAAATGACCACAACCTCCTTTCACTATCCCCTTCGCATCTGAAGAAGGTAGAGAATTAGAGAATTTGTGAGTAAAGTTGAGCCCAGAAAGAAGGAAGACATACAGGGAAGGTGATGTAAGCAGGTTTTTTTCCCCTTATTTCTCATTATCTTACGTACTCTGATTTGATTGGCAATAAATTAAATTAAATTTTTCCCAAGTCAAGTCTGTTTCCCCTAGATGGTAATTGCTGGCTGATGTTTCCCTGTCCTCATCTTTACCCAAGAGACCTCTGTCATACTTTCTCTCCCCTGTACAGCTGAGAAGGGGAGTGATAAAGTAGCTTGCCAGGCACCTAGCATCCAGCCACAGCCAACCTACCACAGGGACACTTCAGGGAGTGCTTTTTGTCTCATTAATTAGAACTGACTTCAGAATTCTGCTTCTGAGTGTCTTTTAATGCCTTCTTTAAACTAACAAAGCTGTCTACTTCCAGAATTTCTACTCCATTTTCCATTTCTCTACCTTTGTATGTTGCATGAATTTCCATATGCTTCTTCTTTGAATTGATGCCTGAAAAGATAGGCTAGAAATAAAACCCATAGATTGATGTCTATAGAGCAGGCATTTGTTTATTACAGTGCTGGAGGTGAGGGGTTTCTTTCCACCTCACTCACCCACCTTTGTCTAATGTTGTGGTTTATTCATACAGTAAGTATTGCTTAATACCACTATGTCAGCATGACATCATCATATATGTGTCTGGAACTAATTTACATAATATTATCTCATGGTTATAAATAATTTTTCTGTACTGTGCTTGCACTTCCCCAATTWAGGTGGTCTTGGGAGTCTTCTTTGATGAAGTCTCAAGGTCTTCCCTGCATCTGAACTTTTCAACTTTGTCTTCAGAACATGCGCAGATATGGTGTTCCTTGGACTTGCTRGAGCTAACTGGTCTAAATTCTTTGTCTTGTGGCTAAYTGGCTTTACATTTGTCAATTTCTCATTAGCACATCCTGCTAATACACATCCTGTTTCCCAATACAACTATACTTGTCTATTTTTTGAGGTTATCCACTTGGCAAGTTTTTGCTTATTAAGCAACTAGTTAACCATAGTTGGCTATTACTTTGTATAGGAAGTTATGATTCAGGTTATATAGAAAGTTATGGTTGAGGTCATATAAGTATAGAAARTTAGGTTTCAGGTTATATAGCTATCTTAAAAATCAAGCTATATACGCACCTTTTAACTTTGACCCAAATTGTATAGGCATCAGAATCCTTCTTACTRTCTTAAAAAATTGGTTTTGTTGTTACTATTTCAAACATCTGATGGACTGTGCATTTCAAGGAAGSAGAAGCAACTTCTCTGTTTCCCAGTGTGGTTGGTACAGGTGCTGTGTTTGTCATGGTGCCTGGTAAAGAGTGCAATCGATCACAGCATTGGGTTTGCCAGGCCAAGATACAGTGTTTTCTGAAATTTATGGCTATTGACTGTTGGCAAAGGATTGTGCTCAGGCTCTTAAACTATGCAGAAATTATGGCATGTTGGAGGATAACACACACTACAGGAAATTTGCAGCACAKGTTGTGATTACATGTGCACACTCTTACACAAATGTGACCTTCTTTGTCCCCAGGCCTTTGTATCTGAATGGAGGAATACTTTTTCTTCCCAYCTTCCAGCATGATGGCTTCCCTTTYAACTTGCCCCGGTAAGATCCTGGCCTCTGCTGCAGAGACTAAGCACAGAAACTGTCACTAGGTTATTTCTTGCTTTATTAACCAACATTTCCAGTATGTCACATTAATTATATACCYCTTATAAATTGCTGAAGCCTCAATTAGAGTTTTCTCAAGTTACACAGTTCAGATTTTTCTATAGATTTTATTCATTGAATAGAGTCCCTAGGAGCAAGTGAACAATTTACAATCAGTCTTATTTTAAGAATTACTTGGAGAGATTTTGACAAAGAAAGTACTAGAAAACACAATTTTAAAGGTGACTTCTCTAAATCAAACCATACACCTTTGAGATGTAATTGTGATTCACTTTCAAAATTCATGCCTAATCCAGACAGTATTTTCCTTTATGTCTAATAAATATATCAGATGAAAAGTGCCTGCAAGGATTTCACACTCTGCCAAGATCAAATAGAGTCCAAAACACTTTGCAWATTAAAGGAACAGAAGCAGAGTAGATGGTAGTTCAATTGACAGCATATGCTACAGTCCTCCACAACCAGCATATGTGTCTTAAAATTCCTTGTACCTRTTTCTTGTATTCAATGGTGGTTAAATCCACCCCCTCTGAAAATGGCTAACTTTACATTCCCAGGTCAGGTGAGTGATACAGAGGCTCAGATACTTGTTATTCCTGCAGAGAAATTATCCCTTTCTATCCATTCACCCTCTTAGGAGTACAGCATGGCCCTGGGTGATGTGGCATAACACAGCTAAGTGTCACTTGCATCTTTATGGGGCCTGAGGCCATGCTGTCTAATCAATTCACTTTGTGACTGAAGATTATTAAAAGTGCTGAGAAAAAATGGACCCTGTGGCTCTTGCRAGTTCAAGGACACTGTGGTAGATCTGCAGTGTGCCACCAGGGCACCCTTGGGGCACTCCTTCCAGGTTTCAATGSATTTTGTCACATCACCACCTATCTCCCAAATAACCACCGGCATTTAGAGGTTTAGGAGAAGGGTAAGAGATCATCCAGTAGTACCACCTGAGCACATTGATTTTCCCCTCTTGGCCTGAGTCCTGGTTGCACTGGTATATTAGCTTGATTTAGGWGACCCTGAATCTAAACTCTAGGAACTTGTGAGGAAATGGAAGTTCAACCACATGTGTTAATTAACTCGACCCCACATATCCTAAGGGGATCTCTGCAGTTCCAGCCATGGCATTGTCTCTGAGAGAAATGTGTTCCCACCTTGACAAAAGATTCAGCTGCTTCCCTCATGAAATYCTGGAGTTGCTCATGAGCTAAAGAAATGTATGGGTTAGGATTCATAGATGAAAATATAAATAATTTTGTATTTTTCTATATTTTTGTGGTGCAGGAAAAGGCTATGTCACCCTGTAAYGCAGCTACACTTGAAGTCACAGTAGAAATTCACATTGCCCAATTATATGGGGTCACCTTTGCATGCTGTCTTCTTTCTCTGTTGATCAAGCGACCTATGTTGGGAGTAATCACAAAATAACTCTGCCTCTAGAAACAGGCATCCTTCATGGTCCACCTTGCCACAAGGACACCTAAGTTCCCAGATCTTTGGTCCCAGAGCAGTTCACTAGATGGAAGAACCCATCAGTACCTACCTGAGTGCTTCAGGGTCTTAGGACAGTGATGCAGCTCATCATACAAACTGAGATGGAGCCAAATAGCACAGTGCTCCTRTCTACCCCTTCATGGAGAATTGCAGTAGACTGGGGAGAAATCACACTGCTCCTGGCCAAGGGAAAATGAAATGCTGGTTTGATGAAATTCTCAAGAAAATCTCCCATTTCCCCCTGCTCTTAGATTTAACACCTTAGTAATTTTGCAAATGAATCTGCAAAAGTGCAGATKAATACTAGTAATGTGGAGATGCTACCCATATATTTCTTACAGCCTTCATTTGTATTTAATTGTAATTTCTGGGAAAGATTTTTACCGGTTCTCACTTTTGTCATCCTGGGTTCACATTTCCTGAARTTAGAGTTGAGGAAGGTCTTACTTTTAATACTAGCTTATTCTGTGTATTTCCGTCTTTAATGCTTTGACTTTTCAGTTTGTCTGTGCTTGAACAATCACTTTTCTGCCTCCACAAACTGTGGCCTTCTCTGTCTGATGTAATCTAATCTTTTCTATGTGTTGTCAATAAATAAGATTATTTTTTTGTGTTTCTTGTGTTTGGTTTATATCTATCTGTGAAAAATAGAGTACCTTGCACGGTGCATAGTGCTATGTTTCTCTTTGCAAAGCAGAGATTTTATGTGCTTCTTCAGTGCTCATTTCTTTTCTTATGTTCTTGCTGAAGGTCTAAGGAAGCAGGTGCCATAAAATGGAATAACACCTGCATGAATTCCTCAACGTCTGACTGTACTTCATGAGGAAAATGGAGTGAACACTTTTTTTTTTTTTATCTGAAAGTACAAACTGCGTGCTGCTCTGATCCAAAGTGGAGTGTGATGGCAATATAAGCCCCCAGGTGGCATTCTAACCTTGTTTTTCTAAGTCGTTTGTTTTCATAAGGAATGGCTCTGATTCTTTTGTTTAAAAAGAAATTTTCTTSACCCTCATGGTAGATTTGAACAAAGAAATTAAAGCCATAAGATGAACCTTTTTTTTTYCCCATTTGAGGTTTCCAATTTGTACATGTTTTGTTGATTCAAATGCAGTAGCTTCAAACCCAGCTTGAAATCTGATAGATATTTGAGAGAACAATGTAATTTATACTATATTCCAGATATTAAAGTCCGTAACCTGATGATGTCCTGCAACGCCTATTCAATAAAAGATAGCATTTGAATTTTGAAGATCACAATTGCAGTAAAATACTTTGCAACTAATTTATGAGAAAAGCGTAAATCCAATTGTGACTAATACCTTACAACACAAGGATACTAACTGATGTTGAGTTGTAATGAAATCCAGGCAGAATTCAATATTATGACTATGTGAAACCAATGTGATTCTGGTTGGATTTCTGTTTCCTTCCAGGTGTACCACGTAGGCCTTTCCAAAGAGCACACCTTGTACCTTCTAACTTAGTCATCTTTTGGTASTGAGGGCGCTGATGGTTCATCTTTAGCTTCCTCATTCAGAGGGAGGCATGGCTCCCACAGAGATTTACTCAGACTACCCCAYGTAGCTTGTCAGCTGAGTTGCTCCCTGCTGAAGCATTTCTTTCCCCATCAGCTTCATGGTTCAAAGGTTGGGGTCTAATGTTACTTTTGCTTTATTCGCTTTCAACTCTCTCATACCCAGATGTTACTTTGTAAGTAAATACATGCTTTCTTCTACACTATCTGGTAGATGTGAGAGGAGTGCCCACAGAAAACCTTCACAGTCATGCCTCAAATCCTTTCTTCCAACTTTCCTCTGCAACAAAACCCACAACTTCCTTAGAAACTACTGGGCTGATGTGCTACAAGTCATCCTTAGAGCACTGATCAAAACTGTCAATTATGGGCACCGTGGGCTGCCGCACCTGCAACTTTTCGCAACTGCTGCTTGAATTTGGATTATAACCTCTTTGAAAGGCAAACCATTTTAGTTTGTATTTGTGCAGCACTCAGACAAATAAAATCTTTGTCCCTCTTTAGGATTCCAGTGGGATATGGAGCACAAATACACAGTAATCATATTTAATAAAGCAAATGGAGCTAATTTAAATTGCTGCTTAAAATATATCATATGTAATAGGTCATAAATAAAAATCGACCTACACGCTGCCCTGGATATCTTTCAGAGTGTACTTTAGAAGGAGTCACTAAGTCAGAGTATCATCAATCACAGTTCCTAAAGCAACAAAACCCAAATTGCTGCTGCACTGTTAGACTCTGAGTAACCACAGGGCACAGAGGGAATGTTTGAAATTCAAACTTCATCTGTCTTTGTTGTGTTTCAGCCCTAAAGCTCTCAATGGTCCTTCTGCAAAGTCATTTCAGTGTATTTTTCAGTATAAGGACCAAGTCTTAGTTCATACTAGAGTTTTGCAGATGATATCTCTGGGCTCTGGGCTGGAATGGACAAATGAAAAACTTCTTGAATTTCAATGGATTTTGAAACAAAGCTATGTATGTTTGTCCACAAAGGCTTCTGAATTACCCTTTGGACTGTCTTGCACTGTGCACATTATACGTTTCTGTTTGGTTGYTTTCCTATTTGTCAAACACATTTTTTCATCCTAAGTTTTCTAGTGACATTTAGATATGGATATGTTTAAGTGTTATGGATAGACTTCAAATTTTGACCCTCATCCCCCTCATATTAAGCCCAAAAAATTATCACAGGGTATTCTCTTCTTCCCTAATTCAGAAATGCTTTAGAGAATCCTTTGCCCTTACAAAAAAAAAAAAAA
>NW_026623263.1:2288969-2327928 GCF_030028575.1 Malurus melanocephalus
AAAAAAAAAAAAAAATCCTCTGTAGAGTATAGCCTGACAGCCGATCCCGATAAAGTTTCATGCATGTAACAAAGAGGTCCAGAATGGGAAAAGCCTCAGTGTCTCAGCTGTAGTGAATATTCTGGTAGCTACAACAAAATATCTGAAATATCTACAGCACATTAAGTCATCACAATGAGAGGACAGGTCACTTCTTGACTTGCCAAAGAAGAAGTTGTTGAATGTCCTTTACTGTTAATTTTTTAATTCCCTTGGGGTTACACTCAGTTCTTGGCCATTTGGGTCCACTGRCAGTGTGATGCAAATATGCAGATAATCTCTGTAGTTTACAGTGGTGAGATACTTCTAGTACAGATGTGGATCTATAAAGATCAACATACTGGACTCTAGGCAAGACCTGATCCCCACAAGTCTCATCCTCCACTCAGAGAACACTAATTCACACGCAAGCATGAACATGGAGCAGTCATATCGTGCGACACCAGAAATTCAGCTTGACCAAACATGGGGAAAGGGGGACAACAGCACCCCCTTGGTTGTCATGGAGACAGTAGAAGGTGGCTGGGAACTGGGAAGAGTTTTTGAGCAAAAGCAAGGTTTTGGTCAAAGAAGCTCTTAGAGAGCTGCTCAATGGCCTGCAGGCAGCCTCAGAAAGGGCCTATAGGGACAGAGGTGGTGGCTATCCTGGAAAATTCCTTCCTGTGCATCTGTCACCAGGCTGGCAGAAGGCCACTAAGTACCTAGCTGGGACATAAAATTTAGATGGATATCAAAAATGAATATAMCTTGCTCTGTCCTCTGAACTGAGAATGGTGGTGGTGGGGAAATTTCAGCATTTATTTGACAAGGTCCAATCTAGCAAAATATTTCCATTGTTTGTTATGTGCACTATCTGAATTGTGTCACCAAAATACTAAAAGGAAAGTGTGTGTAAGAATTTTGCCTGAACACTATGTGGGCCACATGCTGATAACTGGATTTCATGCCCTTTTTGTTATTCAAGAGAAATCTTCCTGTTTGGATTAACAGAATAAAACCAAATCCTTGAGCATATTATATTACTGATTTATTCCTARTAATTTGGTGGGAATTAGGCAACTAAATATCTGCAGGAGTAAAGGCACAGTCACAAAAGATGAAATATGGTGGGACTGCAAAGTCTAGCCTCCAGTTAAGAAATACACTGGAGTCCAGATTCCATGTGCACCAGATATTTAGGTTTTTTCTTTTACATATCAGTTTGCAAAGTTTGAAATAAAATGTCATTCAAMTTTGCATAATAAGTTCAAACAAAAATTAAAATTGATGAGCCATAATGATTTAGAAGATTAGCTAGGGAAATCCTAGTATCCTTTCTATGCATACCATGGTTAAAAAATATTACTATGTTAATTCATACTGTGTCAATAACTATAATGATTTTCTAATTCTGACTCTCTTCTCTGTATGGAACCACTGAAATGCCACAAGAAGACAGTGGTATTAGGCCATATCCTTTGYTGCCTTTTCATACAAATTCCCCCTTGAAACCATGTGTAAGGTTAAGTCAGGAGAGGACCCCATTTTCTTTGGCCCTGATCTCTTAAATCCTTGCACAATGTACACTTGGAAGCTTAGAAGTGCTGTTCTCAAGGCTAATTTTGTGGCAGAAGAGTCTGGATGTTGTAGCATTGAGTGTCTGACTGTCAGCTAACCATCTGTGTAATTTGTCCTGTTGCTGTGTGGCTTTCCTTGCCTCCTTCYAGATTAAACTTGCTGTGGTTGTTTTCCAGAGCAAGTACAAGCAAATGCTGCATCTGGACTGCAAGGAAATTTGGATGAGACCTGCAATCTTTCATTAAATGTGCAAATGATTCCCCGAGCCTGTTCTTTTACACCTTTCATGAAAAAAATGGTTTAAAAAGGGCCCAAAAACTGTTAAAATGAGTGACCAATGGTACTGGGAACCTTGGTCAAAAGAACAAGCTGGTGTAAAAGCAACATGGATTTCTGGAGAATCAGTTTCCCTGACTGATCCGTAAACAGGGATCCTCAATACAGGACAGGCTTTGTTGATGACACAGCATCAACAAGGTTTGGCAAGGTTACCTTTCCTTTTGCAATACTGCTTTCTCGAGTAGTGCATTATCTCCACTATGTCCTGCCTTGAGGGGCATTTTAATAGGCTTTCAGACCTCTCTAAACATTTTCTCTTCTTTTCTCCCAGGTGTTCTTCCAAACAAGTCTATCACTTCAGAAATAAATTACAAGCAAGAAAAAGCTACTTACTGTGTTTGGTAACTCGTATCTTCCATATAACACAAACCAGAACACTTTACCCAATCATACCTATTGCAAGCTTCCACACAAGCTGCAGCATGTTGTCATAAAGACAGATGTTCTCCAAGCAGATATTTCACGTGATCAAATCTGGCATGCATGTTACAAGCTGCTTCAGCATTTGATTCACCTCACTGTTTAAAAATGTTTTAAAACATCTTGAATTTTTTCCTGACTGTGACATCCAATGACAGGAAACACGTGCATTTTTCTGCCAGGTTTCAATTGCTCATTTGTTCATTCCCAGACACTTTGGCAAAGTGAGAAACAAAGTATTCCTATGTACTTTTCTGTACTTTTGTTCTTTATCCTTCTTTCCCAGATAATCTTGCTCTCCACCTCAGTATCTGGGCTCTCCCTCCTGACTACTTTCTTATATGAGTGCTGTGAGGTTGCAAATCCATTCATACCTCCTCTTTGGTCCACAGATTTTGAGAGTGCAAATTGTGGTAGTGATACCTTGTCTCATTACTCATCTTCAATTAAATAAATAATCAGAGGATGGTGTCCAACAGAGATCATGTATAATTTGGTGAGAGGACAGTACTTGAGGGAACCTACATAAATAAAAGCTGAAATTTCTGGTGTGACTGAAATGTAGGCTTTGAGAACAGATGGTTTCAGCATTTTGTTATTCTGCAAGCAGTTAAAGAGACAAAAAGCCAATTACTGCTTTCTATAGGAAAGGCGTGCTTTTTACAAGGAGCCACCAGATAGGCAGCCTCAGCCTGTCTGCAAAATTAGGGGACAAAAAAGTATGTTCTTGCTCTGGGGCTAGCTACAGCTCCTGCCTCTTGTGAGGGAATGGGGAAGTACCAAGCCCGTTGCTCCTCCACTGCCTCTGAGTACCCTCCACAAGGRTAGAGAAGGAGTGGTGCTCTTGAATAGATAAAAATTATGTGGCCAGTGATCCAGCAGCTCTGACCATGTTCAGCACCTTGGCAGGCTCAAGGATAACCTCCTGTGTATGAGCTGGAAAAGGATGGAGGTGAGAGAGAATTGGGAAGGACTTACTTGGTCAAGAGCTTAAAAAAGGAAATCTTTGGTCTCGCTCTTCTCTTCTAGAGACATGCTAAATGTGTTTCTCATCAAGAACTACCAAGGATCTAAATGCCAGTGCACCTTTCAATAACGAAGCTCAGTAGCTTCCACCTTGAATGACTACCTTTTAGGTTATTTTGGTGTGTAGTGCCAGGCTTTAGGTCCTTTTTCAGAAGTGCTKAGCATGGCCCACCAGTGGAAGGCTGCCCACAGCTGATAGTGCTCACTGCCTCTGGGAAACACAACTCAAGGGGCTCTAAGCAGACAAAAATCAGGAACAGCTTTTGAAATGTGAAAACTTCCAAAGCAGCTGAAGCCACTAACCAGGCAGCTTGCAACACTGCCATTCAGGTCTTCTCCAGCAGCAGCTTTTGAAAACAGACTTGATTGTTGAATTGTGCTTCTTTGTGAATGTGGGCTTTGAACCACCTCCCGTTTTATTGTAGCTGTGGTTATATCCAAATGGTGCTGCATCAATTCTAGATGCAAGTGAGAATTCAAGAGAAGCAAAGGAAAAGAATAAGGTTATTAAAGAAGAAGCCACTGCCCAAGAATTCTCTCACCATTCAAGGAATGTCACACACACCACCCAGGCTTTCCCTGCTRGGACCAGAGTCTGTTCTCAGTGGGGCTGATGGGCTCCCTTTCAAATCCTTGCACACACACACTCACTCTCACGAGCACTTCCTCCTTTGGGCTCTGCCCTGGGTTTTTCGCAGCAGAGCCTCAGGTGTCAAATCTATGAAAAKAAATAATTTAATAGAGTGGTATGGCAGCAGATCAGATTAAATGACCCAGAACAAAAAAAATTAGACAATTGGGCAATTAGATCCTCACAGTTTATGCATCTGCCTTCACTCTTCATGTGATTCTTAGTCCAATGGTGACTTTTGGGATAGGATCTTCTAAYACCTTATTGGATTCTTTCCCTGTCTCTTCATAGCCAGGCTGTTAACRGATCTCGGGTTGTAGCTTCTGCTGATGGCTGCAGCCTCCTTGTGTTTCTTATGCACTAGATCACTCAGAAGGGCATASTAATGAAAAATGGCCTAGACATGGGATAAAAATTACCTAGTAACAACAGAACATCAGTGCATTATTCATATTTTTCCTAAACTAAAGACAAAACACAGCACTGTACCAGCTACACAGAAAATCGAACCTGTTCCAGCATACCTGAGTGAAAAGTTCACAGCCTGCGGCCAGGGCTCCAGCAAATCCAGCTGCTTGTGTGGAGCAAGAAAAGCCAAGCAAACAGCAGATTAAATCACACAGTATTATAACTCCAAGTGACCCATTCTGTTTCAAACTTCCTTACTTAAGCTAAAAAAAAGTATCTCTCAACAGTGAAGGTATTTTTTTTCTTCATAGCCAAAGAATAGTCAGGGTCTCCTGCCTGCACTTCCTAGATATCCATTTGGATTTCCATGCATTTCTACATGGATTTGTATCTGGACTATCCATCTTAGCATTAYCTGATGTTGATGACATGGCTTTTTWTTCTTTTTCAGTGGGACTAGAATTTCACTCAAATTCTTCATGGAGTCAGGGAAATTGTGTGGAGACAGAGCTCTGCTTTCTTATGCAAGGTGCTAGAATTCCTAAGGGTCGGTTTGTGTAGGGAAGAGTAGTTTCTAGGTGTGGTCCTTGTCAACACCAAGACACCCAGTTGTCTTCAGACCACACCAATGAGTTGCTGCTGTTGATACCAACAATGCCACCACCTACACTCTGYTCTCCATGTCAGCCTATGATGGAGATGTGGACTCAGGGTATAATGGATACCCTTTTGCTTTCTCAGGTCTGGATTAGAGGAAACTAAATCATTGTTTCGTGATTCAAACATGTGAAACAAAACAGAATTACTGGTTCTGTGATTTAATCCCCACATTGTGTCATACTCTGTGATACTAAGGCTGCTGCTGCTCTCTGCCCATAGCTGCAGGCAAGGAGAAGTGTTCTGCCTGGACTCAGGCAGCCAAGAGATACCAACAACCGAGTGAAGATAAAATGACAAATACATGAAACTTTTAGGCAGACATCCCCATCTTTGCCAGATGCCTCAGCTGCTCTGTCATCTCCCATGTTAGACAAAGAGCCTGTCAAAGCCAAACAGATTGGTAGATTACAAAAGCCCCTCTGACCCACTCTCTTCTCCCAAGAGGATTCAYTCCCTTTCAGCCCTCACATCATTAGCACTCTCATGGCAGCCAGGGGGTCATTTCTAATTTGTGAATGCCCTTGGACCACAAGCTGGGATTTTTAATTTGTTTACCTTGCATATTAAACAGTACTTTCAAAAGTACTGTCAATAAATCCTCTATGGATCAGGATCTTCACTCCAGACCTTGTTGTTACTTTCACTTTTCTGATTTGATTAGTTGAGATTTAAAAAAAATTCCTTGAGGGCAATCTCAGTCACCAAACACAGTACCATCACCAAAATCCCTGCAATACTGAGGGAAAACCTCTTGGGCTTTGTGAACGAGAGGAGAGCATGACTTCGCAAAGAAGAAGTCAAACCAAGCTGCTACATCAGATCCACAACTGGGAACTCAATTCCCAGGGTTGTGGCAGTGAAAAATGCCTCCTGGGAGAAGCTCATGCAGAGCTTCCACCCACCAACAGGGATGGAGGGGCTGTGTTACCTAGCCCAGGGTACCCTCTTGTGTCATCAATCCSCAAAACCTCACACACAAGGAACCAACAAGGAAATCTCAATTTGTTCATCAGCTTAGCCTTCCCCCAAAGCTCCATGCCACGAATGACAAGTACTCAAAAAAATAGTTGCAGACTTACATCTTGCTTGTAAGCTTGTCCCTTTTATCTCTTCTTCAGGAAAATGGAGGAAGTTTTATTTACTATTCAGGTTTTGAATTCACAAAATAATAGGTACTATATAGTTTATAAGTACTAGTAAGTTTATGGGGCAAAAAGAGAAATGTTTGCATATGTTTGAACATAAATGCATGAGAGATCAGTATTGCTTGTGCTTTCTCTCCCTCTCTGGCTGAGAGGTGGTGTTTCAGGGCTATTGAACAGCACCACTGGTCACATGTAAAGCCACGTGGAACTCAGCAATTTCTGTTCATAGGGTTTCTACTAACCTTACTCCCACTTTTAGCTCCTGGGAAGTTTGCCTGCTCATGTAGACCAGATCTGAGTTTCA
This sequence comes from Malurus melanocephalus, assembly GCF_030028575.1. Taxonomy (NCBI): domain Eukaryota; kingdom Metazoa; phylum Chordata; class Aves; order Passeriformes; family Maluridae; genus Malurus; species Malurus melanocephalus. Next base: position 2,295,499 of record NW_026623263.1, read on the forward strand.
TGACATCTAAAAAGTTGGATGTCCTGAAAGTAACTCAGCTTGTCATGGAAGCTGTGGCAAAGCCATCACATTTAATAATATGTATTCAAATGGTCATTTGAAAGGGGCACAGTGAAAACTGTCCCAGATTTGGTCCTTTTTATTCTATAATTGATTCAAAATTTTGGCCTATTTCCCAAAGGTGTGGAAATTAGACCAAGTATGTAAGGACCCAAGAAATCCCCATCTAGCACAAGTAAGTTTAGTGGTAGATTGGCTCTTGGTCCTTGTACTCTGGTACATCTCAGTAAATTTCTCTGGATGCTTCATAGGAAGCTGCAACAGGGAAGAGAAATAAAATAAAAATATAACAGAAAAGCAAGCCACAAACTGCCTCTCAAGCAGTTATGACTTGATCTTCTCCAGGGTAGGGGGTAAACTGCATTTCAAATAATTATGTTTAGAGCTCACTTTACATTCTGAAACATCAAGGACATTTGATAGCACAGCATGGGAAAAGAATAGTGTTGTCAAATTGAACACACGCTTGAGCAAACATTGTCAGCCAAGGGGCATTTACCATCTCAAAAGGTAGTTCACATTTYCAGGACCTCCTGGGCTTCCTGCTCTGCTTCATGATGAGCAGCAGTCACAGCTCCCTCTTCTACCCACCCTTGCCTTTGCTACCTGGGTATTCCAGATAGGGCTGCACCATCATGGAGAAGAGTTTGTTACATCATGCAGTCTATCCAGTGAGGGTAGTAGGAGTGTGAACAGAGAAAAAAAATGAGGCTAGAGAGCCAGTGAAAAACCTTAGGCTGAGACCATAAATAGCCACCTCTGCTTGCAGGATGTCTCAGTGTTTATCTTCCGTGATGGATCTTCTTTCCAACATGCTCACCATTATTTTCTTTCCTGTGTTCAGTGCTGTGGGTCTGGACTCAGGGTTCATGTCCTGCCTATAGCAATTTTGCACATGCTCTTCCACTACCCCATGGAAAGTCAACAAGTSCAAATGACCCTCTGTGTCTGACACAATGGCACAAGAAATGCCATAGAGCCTCTGTGAGATGGGGTGTGGAGCCACACTGGTCATGGGAGCAGCACCACAAGGGGCCTGCATAGGACCCTCCTGCAAAATGCTGCACTGGAGTGGAGACACTGGCCACACCAGCAGGGACAGCCAGCTTAATAGACTGAGCCCCCTGGAAAGGAGAATGAGAGGCCAGAAGAGYCCCTCAGACAATGAATTATCTAAATCAGGCAGTAAGATGTAACACTGATTGAAAAGCTTGTTCAAATTGCTTTCACTGTGATTCATAAACTCTTCATGTAAATTCATATGTTAGGATGAGCACAAAAATTAGAAAGCTGGAGTAAGATTGCTTTAATTTAAATAAGAGACATGGTTGTGAATATTAGGCCTTTACACTGTTAGCAGTAACCCATCAGATGTTAACAAAATCTGATATGCAACAGTTTTACATATCCCCTTGTGGGAGAAAGATCAACTTGCAAACCGCTTTATAAATCCGCCACACTGTTAGAGTTAGGCTACTGTATCTAAATGGCTTTTAGATATGCTTCCTGTTTTCAGCTACCATATTTACAAATGAAAGCTTTTTCAAACCACGTCTTTTAATATAATTTGCATATTTAGTAATACATTGATTAACATTAAACACGGATTATTGCAATTTATTTCAGAAACAGATGGGATGCATTAAGTGAAAAGCCAGAGCGTTTAAACAGAGCACACTCCCAGGCTGACTCCTGATGATTGATGAATACAAAAACTTTATTAACTATCAAGAAAAAGAAAAAAGGAAAAGGAAAGGACACTTCATGCTGACTCCTTTTCAAKCATTTCCCTTGCCTAAGAGTGTACAAACCTGCCATGAAGGGGAATTCAAGTAAAATAATGCCATTCGGATATGTGCAGGGCTTTGTGGAAAGCTCTGGCACAAGGAAGACAAAATTCTGACCCTGTGTCTCAGCTGAAAGGAGGAAAAACCTGCCCGAGGAGCCGGGGACTGGTCCCCGCAGCGGTCTCGTCTCCGGTGCCAGTAGGTGGCAGCCGCCCATAACGCACATTTCCGAGGCACATTTTGGTTTGGGGCGTTTTATGAGCGATCGCGGGCAACTTCTCGGACTGGGGTAAAGCTCCGTCGAATTTCCTTCTCTTCACAAGGGCCTCACAGCATCTGGTTTTCAAATACGCTGCCTTCAGTTGGCACCTGATAGTGGGAACGCCCTGCGATATGTCGTGTTGCTGTTGTATGTGTTTGTGTATGCAAGTATATAGATGTAATTTTGTTGCAAAACCAAGATGCACATAACCTGTATAAAATGATCTATGAATCAGTCACATGCACAAGGGTGTGCATAGTTTTTTAATAGCAAAATGAGCATTTAGAGCAGCAATGCAATGTAAATATTCCGTTCATGTTTACAAATATTCTATTCAAAGAGAAACCTTCATTTCCCAAAAACAAATTGGCAAGCCTTTCATCTTCATTTAGGAAYATACATTGAAATGGTCAAGAAAGGAATAGTCAGTGTCACTGAAAGATAGGTCCATTGGTGGTTTTAAAACATGACAGTTCATGAGCCATGGAAGTGTGGTACGGGAGGGATTACTTCTGTATGTGYCCTGCTTCTTATACTCTTAAGGAAATGTATCCACTGCTGGGCACTGATTAACCTATAGCCTGACCCAGTGCAYTGGTTTGTATCTTATTTAAATTAGCTTTCTGTATAATTAATGATGCAGCCAATTAGTCTGACAGAGCTTGGGTACCATAGCTAGAATAAGCTTTGACACTTCAATAGATCTCTTCAAGTAGATTACATAAATGTTATTTCTATACTACCCATTCAGAGCCTTTCCTTTTGTCTTACATTTCTAACRGGAATGGTCCTTCCCAAAGCAGGAGGTGGAGGTCTCCAAAGGAAAGCAGTTTTACCTTCATCCTTCTGGTCATTTTATTTCCTAGAGGGTCTTGTTTTCCTCTCATGCAGTTGCACATGAGCTTTGCAGTTTGTATTTCCCTCCTTCTGGATAGCRAAGGAAGGAAAAGCATCCACACAAATGCAGACTCACAGGCAATGTAGTTGTATCCTTTTCTTTCTGGATGCAAAACAAAAGTTTCTGTAGAGCTGGGAAAATAAGCCTCCATTCATCAGAGCACACAGTTCATCCTKGGAAAATAAGAATGGCTCCCCTTGTGCAAAACCTGAGGGAAAAGACCTGGAAAAGGAAAGGCAATTTTATCTGGAGTTCACTTGGTAAGTCTACTCCAAAATTTGTCCAAAGAGAAGGAGCAAAATCAGCTGGGACTGATAGTACTGATGCTGGGATTTAACTCCCAAATTTCCAAAGTTTCCCAAGTTCRCTATGAACTAAGGGAAAATTAGCTGGAGGAACCTGTGTGCTGCTCAGTTCTCTGTGAGTCAACCCACCACCCCTGCAGTCAGGTGTCTGTGAGATGAGAGGACACTCCAAACTCCATGCCCAGGCTGAGCAGGGAGATCAGCCACCGGTGAACAGAGGGGAAGAAACTATTTCTTTTTTTTTAATCCTTCACTGCTGTTCCTCCTTATCTTTCTTCTTCACCCTGAGGACTTTTTCAGTGGGAAATAGTTTTCAACACCTCCACTTTTTCTGGAGGCAATAAGGAGAGCTGAGTATGACATGGGCATCTCCTGTACAAACCCCATCAGGAAGATAAGYCTGTACRTATCTGTAWCAGTTTGGGTGCTCATAGGCAGCCTGGCTGAAAGATGGTACATGGCTTGACCTGTTCATACCCTACTGTCCAATGTCCGCTCATCTCTTTACAATTTTGGCAGTTAACTATACTTYGATTGCTTTACTTGAACTCCTTAATTTATAATCCCTCTCTTTTCTGCTCATTTATATTTGTGCTGCTGGGACAGTGTGCAACTGTGGACATTGCTTTAGGTCACAATTTTAGGAAAGATGCTGTGTACAACTGTATCTTCATTTAAATCTTTTTCAGATTAATCCATTGTTTAAGGTTACTTGAAAAGGTCTCTTCCCATTCATTAGAATAGAGAGCATTTATTTAGGGGGGGAAATAGGATTAATTAATGAGTTTTTTAATACATATGAACTCTCCCAGCTCTGGGAAATAAGTTCTTTGTTATTATTTTGGGTTGCTGTGGCACAGAGCCAATGTTTCAGTTACACAACAAAAAGCACCCAAAAATTACCAATACCACTTTTCCCTGTCTTCAAACTTTTATTAAATACTCAGAAGTATTTAAAAGGTCAGTTACCCATTTTGCTGCCATCAGGAGATTACTCTAACATGATGTGTTTGTCTCCTATTGTGAGTAGTGAAAATCCCCCTGTATCCAGTGTGTTTTGTTTGGATTGAGATGGCATGCAGCTGATGGCTGTGACCTTCATGGTGGCTTAGATCCCTGGCTGGCACTGATTTTTGATTTAGTGCCGATCTGCTGCGCTTGTCACAGGCTGCAAGGTGCTTTCCATGCACTAATGGAACAGCTCAAGGGCAGAGGGGCCCTGTAAATGTCTGTCTTTCACCAACACTGTGCTAAATAGAGAGCTGAGTTTTCTACATGTGAATGACAGAACCTGAGATTATATACAGGAGTGAACTGGGAGTTCTTTCTCTTGGGCTGATGTTCAGCAGTAAATAAATGTCACTGTAAAATGAGAAGTTTTTATTATTCTGAGTGGTAATGAATATGAGTGTACAGTATTAATCAGGATACTTAATATTGCCTATATATCCACATCTGAAGACAGGAACTAGCTGTATACAGCCCATGTCCTCATAAGCAGTTATTTCTTTTGAATACCAGAGGATTTGTACCAGAGTTCAGTTTGACTCTGTCTGCATTAATAAGTCATTAATAAAACCCGTTCCTTAATGACATATTCAGCTGAAAATGAATTCACCCTGAGCTCTCCCTCACAGGAAACCAGCACATTGGATTGCAAAAGGCAAATGATTCCAGATTAACTCTTTGCTTATTCACTAAAGTTAGCAATGGATGAAGGGCCAAAACAATGCTGTCTATATAGGAAAAATCTCCTACTATGCTTGATGGAAGTTTCTTTGACTATGAGTGCAGCGGAAGGCTATCAGGTTTGCCTCAGCCTCTSTCTTGTAGGGAGCAATGCATTGTATTTTAATTGCATATTAATATAATAGTTTATTTTTAACAAAACAAAACAGGTCTTAACAGGATAAACTTGTTTCTTGTATTCAGGACTTCCTGGGGAGCGCCACTGTAATTTTCATATGTTAGATACAAGCTAGAATATTCAGATAAGATAAGCAAATGGTATAATAAATACATGCCATTARTATTAGACATATTAAGTATAATGAGCCACATCAGACCATCCGTTTCTGCAAGGGAATCCAGAGTGAAATCAAAATTAAGATCTCTCTAGGGGCTTGAAGTTGAATGAGGAATTCTGTTTACAAGCCAGAACTGTCTTTCTCTCTCTCTCTTTCAGTTGATCACCTCTCTCCTTATAATTGGAAAATTATCTAGATTTTAACTACTTTTTAAAGTCGTATTTTTAAAGTTGTAGTTTAATCAGTAAGGTTGCCATCACTAATTTCTAAGGTTGGGAACAGAAAGGAAAGAGCTTCCTTGTTCTGTCTCTTAACAGTTAAGTGCATTCTCAAGGCTACTTAAAACAGCATTTTGCTGCCCACTGCCCCATGGAGAGCCAACGGGTGTTGTCACCTTGGAGCATTTTGTCTGTGGAGTGATGATCAGGACCAGCTTTGCTGACTTCAGTCTATGTCTTGGATGAAACCATCGAACCACTTTTCTGACCAAAGGGACACAAAAAAAAGCCCTAGCAAAAGAATATTATTCAAGTAATTTTTCTAACTTTCTTGCTTATGGAAAGCAAACAAGCAAACAAAGCTAGGACACTGAATGTATTATATGAATTATTAAATCAACCAAGGAATTTTTATGGGGAAGGTAGAGGAAGTAACATCTGCTGTTGAATTTTATAGTACAGGGATTTAGTGTAATTTTTTTCAAGCCTTTTTTTTTTTTTCTAGCAGTAACAAATGCTCTGTGAGTTTTGTCTATAGGGAAAGACCTACAGGAGAGGATCCATAATCCTCTCATTTGGCCCATGAATGTACTTTCACTGCTTGTGACAGCCAGAGCCAAGCAGGATGATGCTATAGGCTACAGAGCCTCAGTTTTCTCATCTGTGATAGGGAAGTGCTTTTCCTAAGAGTCTTGTTGGGCTAATTAATTGCCATTATCAGACTACTACAATTCTTACCTGGACAAGAGTGAGATGCTATCCGTCCCACCTAAGGCTGAGCTCTCTACAGGGCTTCATCCTAAGCCTTGGCTCAGGGGAAGATGATTTGTAGGGATGAGGGTGACACAGTACAGTTTCAGGCTGTGGAGGACTGGACTTTCGCTCCAGCACCTGCTGCTGCCCGGGGTTCATTCAAACACGGTGGTGGTTTGGAAGTCCTTGAAGAGGGACACCTGGAGCTGTCAAATCATACACTGCCTAAAGCTGCCAGGCTGGCCCCCTGCCTGCATCCAGATTGCAGCTGGGCACTCAGCTCCCTCCGCCACCCGAAAGGGAGCCAGCATCTGGCAGCCCCATACCACTGCATTCCTCCTCTCTGCATAAACTCAGACACTGTAAGAAGTGCAATTCCTCGCCCTCTTGTCTGCCATGAGTAGGGCTCTTAGTGTTTTTAGGATGCAGCTCAAGTACATTGAAGTGCATAGTGTTGTGCCAAAGCCTGGATCTCACTTGGGAAGACACAAGTGCTGCCTCAGCTGCACTTTGCACCATGGCTTGGGGCTGTCCCCATGGTCCCAAGACCCCAATATCTGAACCTGTGGGCATGCTTGTTTAAACGGTGCTGGCAGAAGGCTTGCCCTGGTGGTAAAACTGAGATCTTGGAAATGCTGCTGCTGGACATCCACAGTCAAAACCTGGTGTGGAACATCACCGCAGCTGACAGGGTATGGGACACTTCATGTAGGCGTGTGTATTGGTGATCATACTTAAAAGACAATATACCTTTTGCTTTTGTGTGCACATGATGCTTTAACGCAAATTGGCATCCCTAGATACTCTTATATATTCCCTAGCARGGAGTTAAGTTAGGAGAGGAACAATAAAATTACCTCTTCATTGTTCTTATGATAAAAGAAGATAACAGATCTAGGAAATAAATGGTTTTTGCCCCAGCCACAAAAAAAACTATCACTAGAAATTCAAGACTTATATGGACAGCATACAAGATAATGGGTTTACCTAACAAGTAAATGAAATTATTTGAGAATGCTTCATGTTTACATTAACTTTTACCTATAAATCTGCCAAGCTCAGTGAGACCTTGGTTCATCTGCTGTATGAGCGCCAGTTGTTTAAGGCAGTGGAACAAGACTCTTGAAATATTCCTGCCTCCCAAATTTGTGAAACAGTGGAGAATCTCATGTATGTGTCAGAGCCTTTACCAGCCCTCCTTATCTTCTGTTGTCATTTAGGTTTTCTAATGCACCATATTTCCTCCATATGTTCCTCTGAACATACCTGCCCTCTGGGGTGAGAAAACAGGGTATTATCTAAAAACCTGCTTCGCAAAACTTTTAAAAAAGTGTTCAACCTGCTCTTTCTTGTTCAACGCAAGTGATGCATAGAGTACACTCTGCATGTGAACCACAGATCCCTTTGGCTGATCCAGTCTGCAGAGCTGCCAACAGATGGATAATCCAGCCATCACATCCTATGAAAAACCTTTTTCTTCCTAATATTTTTGCCATTGACTATTTTAGATTTTTAACAAGGGCTTCCATACATGAGACCAAATTCTGAGGGAGTCTCTGAGCCCGCGTCCTGATCTGGCTTTTTGCGTGCATGAGGCTGAGCACTCAGTCACTCAAATGGGTGGAGAATCCCAGAGTGAAAGATATTAAAACCTAATTTTCAGACTTAATTTTAGAAAAAGCTGCTTCAGTGTTATGTGGTACAGAGATATCTCATTAGCTCTTACCAGATCCCTGTCTTTGGAGGGCTCTTTCACTGTGCTAATGGCACTTTGACATTTTGTGGATTACTCTTTCAGGTTCCATAATCAATTTAACATTAACATTCATGTAAACTATTAATGAAATAATATTAAAAAAGAAAAATGTTCCTACAATACTGCAACATTTTAATGCCTCATTAAAATCATTAGTAATGCTAATATTAAAGAACTTACTTCATCTTTCAGAGAACCCCAAAATAAATCATAATCAAATGTTTGCTAACGTACAGCCCAGAGAAATAATTTATACATTGCTGGCATATAGGCATCACGTACGCTAAAGATGACACTGTAAGGTCACATTATTAAGCACTCACAACTAGTTGTGGCTTTGGAAACTTATTGTACACAGTATTATCTTATAATTATCATTAAACATATTGAATATTGTTTGTGGTTTTTATTTATGAGGGAAAAAAATATATAGTGTGCCTCTCAGCCAGCCAGTGCTTTCATGGAATTCAAGTTGCAAACAATGACATGCTTCACTGACCTCAATGACTTACAAAGGCCATTTATATTCAGTACTCTCATTTACTCTATCTTTAAAAATGAGTAAGAGACATATATTAATAGCAAGAAACTGGGAGAATGATTGCATCACTACCCATCTCCAGACTCATTGCAACACTTCATTTTCCAAAAGTTGAACTGGCATGGGAATGTAAATGTCGTAGATAATATTTATATAAATTTTTCCTACTCGTGTAATGGTAGGCCTGTGGTCCTCCCTTTTTTTGACCAACATTTGCCCCAGGAGTAGCCTTTATTTAGTGAATTGTAAGGGTGAATACCAGAGCAGAGTTCTGATTTGGGACACACCAGAGCTTTAGCCATGTAACAGGGACTTCCTTAGCAGTGGGCTGGGAGGAAAGCTGGCTCCAAGTGGAGCACTGTGTCACAGCAGCATTCTCTGGGCACTGGTCTCAAGGAGCGACAAGGCAGGTGGTGATGCTGAGCTGGAAAGCTTTCTCACATGGGTGTATCATTGGGTTAAACCAGTGGACATCGACTTACACAGCGAGCCCCCACTCCCAGACCAGCAATCCTGTAAAGCGGCAAATGAGTGGGGAACTCAGCATCCAAACCCACAGCAAGGAACTGGAGAAAGAAACCCTCCAGCCTTTCCCTAGGAGCCCCATACTGCCAAGCGGTTCAGCAGCACAGGTACCAGGGTCTGGCCTCCCAGGCCCTCCTGGGGTGAGCCCCATGAACACAAGGTGATTCTTGAGTCAGGACTGCTCCCTCCAGCACAGGCTGGGCCAGGCAGGGCTGCTCAGGGGCAACTGCAGCTTTCTCTGCTGTGAGCCAAGGTCATTGTGTTAGGCTAKGGATGTGCTGTGCTGCTGCACTCATAAAAGGAGTTAGCTTGGCTTGGATGCTCTCTCCATTAAGCCTCAGTATTCTGTTCATCCCTCATTCTGGAGAAAAACATACATGATTTTAAAAAATCACCTCCTCACCATTGGGTTTTGCTGGTTGCTGTGCCTGATATTTGAGACCAGATCCACTGGATTAAAGAGGAGATTTGGTCTTAACTTCCAAAAATGAGATACCCAACCTTTCCTGGACAGTGTCCCCAGCCACTCACTGAAAACAACTCTCCTTTATAACAAGGACATGCCCTTCCTTTATTTCCAGCATTAGCTGACCAAAGCCCTCATTGCTGAACAGGTTTTGCCTTGCAAAACCTCCTTGAGGAAGCTCAGCAAATAAATCCATTGGCATAGCCTTCTGAATTCAAAATCAGAGGACTGATTCTGGCATGGTTTACGTTTTCTGTTTTAATTTGTCATTTGGTTTAGATGAAAGGTTAATTGCGTTTTCTCTTAATATATTTAATATATTGTAGTAACAAGCAAGCTTTAAAAATGATAAAGTAATTTGTTAAAAACCTCAGCTACATCATCTTTAGCCATTCATGTTCCCTTCAGAGAGRAAATTAATTGTTCCAATCTAGTAAGCTACAAAAGAAATACAGCCGACAAAGGGTGAAATATGAACATCAATGGTAAGTTTCAAATTTACCCTATTTATTTTGAATGTAAGATCTCGTGACCCACTAAAATTCAGTTCACAGTGTTTTATGAAAAATAATGGCTGAAATTGAATGTCTTAATTTACATTTAATGCAATTAAGAATGGTTTAAATTATGACTGATGAACAGCACACACAGATGTCAGTCAGTTTCATCAGAATAAATTGAAGTCAGTGTCAATGAATGCTCCACTGATAAATCCCACTTTACATGAAATTAATAAAAATAAGGAAATATAATCCTTAGCTAATTGCAAAATGTTCTGGAATTCCCCTGAATTTTGGAGGGGGTGGGGGAGCGTAAGTAAAGAAAACCACAAAGTGAGTCTGAAGAGCAATTTATTTTCAAATGTGCCCTGTGTGAAATTGTGTAATGGTCTGAAAGTTTACTACAAAGGGTATTTCTGTGCAGAAATACTTTGCTTTACTGAAATGGCTGGTGGCAGAGTGAGGAAGACGCCTGTAATGTGCAGCTGTGCATGATCACAAAAGAGCTGCTTTCATTGCAGTTTCCTGAGAAGTGCTGTGTCTCTGCACAAGGTGCAGCAACTGAATTGCCTGAATTTCTCCTTTTTTTGCAGCTTGTTGGGGATGTGACTTACCTTTGCCAAACCTGGTGCCAGCAAGAATTAGCCCAGAGTTTTCAACCCTGTGCGGTAAATGCAATGTAAATGTCATTTAGTGCTCTCATATGTAAAGAGTGTCAAGTCCTCCACACAGATGTTGTCTTTCATTTCTCTGTTTGCACAGGATCATGGCCATGGCAACATCATGGCTCATGGTGGATCCCGTAAACACTTCCACATTAGGAAGGTAATTTGATAAAATTAGTATAAATTCAGACTGATTTATAAAATGTTTTTGAGGTTAAGCAAGTGTACACTGAAATTTCATCGAACATTAGAAACACAAATTCAAATTTGAACATGAGGGCAGTTTTCATTCTGCATTCTGCATAGAAGAGGTATTGTTGCTTTCTAAACAAATATAAAATATTTTTCAGTCTGCCTTCCTGAAGCAAACACCATATGTAGGGAGTGCTTTAAGGTCAGCATTTGGCTTACAAAGTAGTTATGGAACTGTTCTGCAGTCTTAGTGCAGGAAAGAGAGATCAAACAAACACTGAATTTGTGAGGCTTTTGAGCATTTTTCCCCATTTCTTTAAGGAATGAAGAGGCTAATTTTAACAAACCTAAATTCTCAGGGTAAATCTTTTCTGTGGAAGACCAGGACAATGCACGACAACACTGACCTTCCTTATCACAAACACCTACACATGCTTGTTGTGGTCACAGTCACCAGAAAAGTTCTGGAGGACAGGGTTGTCTGACACGTGAGCTGTGATTTCAAAGTTATTCATAAACCCTTGGTAGAGGCTGACGTTTACCAACCATTTGTTTGTGGATGCATGAAGACAAATGCCTCTGAAATAATCCCTTTTTCACATCAATTTTCAGCCAAGGTGGAGTAGTTTTGTGTGAAGAAAAAACCATAATCTTCTAAGACCAAGGCTTCACACCTTTTAAAATGTGGGAAAAGACAAATTATAATGCTAGTGTAACTAAACCTCCCAGCAGTGCTTTGCAGCTATTTCTGTTTTCATGGGGCAGTTGTAGAACAGATGGCAATAACCCAACCTGAAGTCAGCCCTTAAAAACCTGAAGTTGTACATAGGTAGGAAATGACTCCTTACCTCTTTCAGGATATGTCTACTTTCTGTTGTATGACTGTTCTGTGATATCAGATTAATCAGGATACCTTAATTGTGTATTCTCTTTGGCTGCAGGTGTTCATTGTCTGTATGTTAAAGAGCTGTGTGTCCTACCTGCCCTTATATAATATGGGCCAGTCTGTGACCTAGATACGTCAGTTGAAAAACATATTAACCCAAGGGAACTGGAATGATTTATGCAGCTCCTTTTGGGTGCCCAAAAGCAAAGGGACACAAGTTTAGGCCACGGCAGTGTCCTGCACTCCTGCTCACACTTCCTGCCCCTGTGAAATGTTTGCCTGCCAAGCCAAGTTCAAGTTCCTGGGCTTGCATTTCCATAGCCCTGTGCAAAGCCGGACACTGACCCAAAAGCAGTGGGAAGCACCTGCCACCAAGAGAAGCTGAGCACTACCTCTCCTGTTCAAACCCACGGGTGTTGCAGGTGTTTCACACCTGGCATTAGTCAAGTCTTTCACTTCATGTGTGGATCATACATCGCCAAACACAGCTCATTTAATTCTTGCCAGAGACTGCAAAGGCACCAGTTAAAATACTTGCCTAGGGCCAAATTCTCAAAATGGAGCTGCCCAAGACTGCAAATCAAAAAATGAGGTATGTTCAGAAGTGCACTCAGAATTGCATGCAGTATTAGTACAATGTGTCTTTGCTATGCCCTTATTATCTTGTAGATATATAGTGTAATTTATGCTAATAGACTGACTCCCAAATTTACCCTTGCTGTGTTAGTTACTTTTCTAGAAAGTACAAATGGCACATTGCTAGCAAAGAACCAGAAAAAAACTGGAAACAGAGGGCAGGGGAGCAACCCCTGGTGATCCACCCCTGCCTTCAGTGCACAGAAAAGTGCCTTATATTTTATTCTCCTTATATTTTCTAATGCTTTTCCAATTTAGTTTCAAATGCATAGGGCTTCATGTGATGGAGCTTCTCTGCTTCCCATGAGAAATTGCCCCGGAGCTGTATTACATATTTTGCTCTCAGGAAGCTTTTCCTGATTTTTAACCTAAATTTTTCATTTGTTAACTTCATCATATTACTCCTACTTATATCTCTTTTGTCAGCCTAAATAACTTTCCCACCCTCATTTGATAGCTGTACCCTTCRAACATTTGTAGCATGCCATCATGTCCTCCCCTTGCATAGGCAAGGTACGTATATTTTGAGGGCTTAACTCTTTTTTCAGTCATTCTTTCCATATCCTTACTCACATTTTTTGCTCTTCTCCACAGTTTGCTCCTTTGTTCAGACAAGAAACCAAAGGATATTCAAAAGGCATGTTTCTCTTGGAAATAAATTCAATCCTTTTGTTTGCTTGCCTCCTCCATCCACAAATTTTCCCCCTTGCAAGCTAAATAGATAGAGGGGAGCACAAATGAAAAGGCAGGATTTGCATAGGCATGTAGACTGCCTTGGAGTGACACAGAATGCTAATAAAACTGGTTTAAGGGGTTTTTCTATGTACTTTTTTTTTTTTCCATTTGACTTTAAGAGATCATCACTCAATGTTATTTCTTAAACTGAAGAATCTAAGGCGAATGCTTTGACTTGATTTTAAAGACATTGAATTTTTTCTGCTGGTATAAATAGTATGGACACAGTAAAAGTACTTGAGAGAGCCTAATGAACCATTTCTTACACCCCATTACCTTTAGTCTGATATGACTGAGAGTACGGGCACTAATTATCCTCTCTTTCACAGKCACCGACATAGATCTACAGTAGGTCTTAAAACACAATATTCCATACAACTCTTAGCAGTACCTCATGTAATACATTTCTGTATTTTTTTCTAATTGAAATTTAAATTAGAGTCATGCCACTTTCCATCTACCTGCCACTTATATATGTTTTATGAACAATTCTTTTAGATTATTTCCTACCAAAAAAAAAGAAAGTGCAGGTAGCACACGGCCAGTCACAGCGCAAGTCCAAAAAATGAAAGGATTTTTCTTTGAAAGGARTGAGGCAACCATACTGCTGTAATGACAGAGAAGCTCTGCACAGTGGAGACTAGCGCAGGAAAGCTGCCAGTTGAGGGAATCAAGGGAGTGTGAGACGAGCACAAGATCAGAGCTCATTTCCCCTGGGTCCCTCGGAGAATGGAAAATTGCTTTTACTAGTTTAGCTCTGCTCTTCTGTACAAGAAAAGAGCGAGGAGCAAGGCTGATCTAGGGGGACAGAAAATCATGCATCGCTCTGCACTGCTTTGCATTTCACAGATAGCCTTGCCAAGGCGATGCAGGTGCATCAGGCAAGATGTATGCCTGTCGTTGTCAATGGCTGTGCTTTTGCAAATTATTTGTCAGACTTCCCAGGCTCAGGTTATGTGAGGAAGCTTGCTGGCATCCTCCAAATTCTAGCCTTGTTGATTCACCTGGAATGCAAAGTGCAAGGCACCAACACCTCACCGCCCTGGGGTAAATGCTGCTCCCACCTGGAGTGCTGATTTGCACAACTGTAACTGAGCTTGAACCTTTATCTCACGTCAGATGGAAGATGAAGTTTTCTGCTGGTTAACGAGAAAACACTTGGAAACATATGAGCTGCATATTGGGATGCAGATGGTTCTATAAGACAGTACATACATTTATAAAGGAGACATGTAAGGTCATTGGGAACCATCTGCTTTAAATATTTAAATGTCCTTACACTAAACGTATGAGTAGTTTTGCCCTGGACTTGTAATATTAGCCATCTACCAATTTTTTATAATAATGGTGAAACAAAAGAAAAATGGGAAGGTGGGAGACAAGGCATGGCAACCAATTTACAGCATCTGGGCCCTACACAGCCAGCTCAGCAGCAATGCAAMCTGTCCAGGAGCAGTTTGCTCTTTTTGCAGTGGCTCACCCCCAGGCAAGAGTTTGTCTTCTGGGGGTGTCCTAAAGTTCTGTGCTGCTCTGACCTGGCAGAAGGGGAGGCACTAAGCAAACTGACTATCAGGAAACCACCATGATCCTGCTACTCCTTGGATAGGGTGTTTCCATATTGGTAGTTTGGACATGATTTTCCTTGTCCAAACAGCAATTGAAGATCTTCTCCTTGCCCTAGTCCATATTCTAACTGAACACTGGAGGGCTGTGGCTCCAGAAACTCTTGTCCCTGCTGACTCTGCACTGATTTTCCCAAGAAGACAAGTTCCCACTTTCTTTCAGTTACCCCCAGTAACAAAGCAAAATAAAGCTGCTGTATCCTCCTGTCTGCACTGTACTCCTTGCATGGTTTCAGAGCCCTGTCCTTTCAGGCAATCACTCTGGCACTCAGAGAAACCACCACCCCTGACTGCCATAACTTCAACTTATGCAGACCCACGCTTTTTCTGAAGACAAATGTTGTGTTAAATCACTTTGGGCTTCCTTCACTTTACTGAAGTATTTTGCTCCAAACAGAGCATCCCAGGTAGAGACAGGAGCTGAAGAACTTCCAGGAATGCAGTGGTGCTCCAGCCCGGACTCTCAGCTGCACCGCTGTAGTCCTCAGCTCTGCAGTGCTCCCCAGAGCTCACAGGGAGAAGCAGTCCAGAAGGATCTGCATACTCTGGGTTTAGTTCCTCACTGCAGCTCCTGTTATCAACATGGGAAGGCAGAGAGCACCAGCTTCTTTCCATCTCTGAGTTTCTCCTCTGGGTTTGTCTGAGACAGGTGCCTTGAGCTTCCTGGGCCAGCATACTCATAGCACTGGCTAACAGCATTGAAGAGCCCTGCTGGAGCAGGCTGGACATTGTACCCACAGCAGGCAGACCTGCTGCTTGTGCCTGTGTAGGTCCTTCATGTATTTTATGTCTCTTTGCCTCCTCCATTGTATAAGGAAGAGAATCAACGCAATCAAAGTCATCCATTCACAGCCTTGGGGGTATACGTATACCATATTCATCATATTTACATACATACATACACACACACACACACACACACACATATATATATATATATATATATATATATATA
The DNA here is from genome assembly GCF_030028575.1 of Malurus melanocephalus. Taxonomy (NCBI): domain Eukaryota; kingdom Metazoa; phylum Chordata; class Aves; order Passeriformes; family Maluridae; genus Malurus; species Malurus melanocephalus. The sequence goes on from NW_026623263.1 coordinate 2,311,288, forward strand.
ATTCCTGGGGTCACATTTTCCCTGAGGTCTGTCCCTGCACTACAGTTGTCCTCTTCAGTCTGTCTATCAGACATATGCAGGTACAGGGATTAATGTATTTACCAGGACAGATGGACTACTTTTGATGGTAAAAGTCTGCTACCAGAAGAAGGAAACTGTTCTGTTGCTCTCCTCTGGAAAGAAATGAGGAATAAAACCAAGTCAAAACCATTTGTGAACGTTTTTTAATCTTACTCTTTCTCTCTCAGACTGCCTTGAGCTGTAAGAACAGTTCTGCCAGCAATTACCAAAGCTTAGGAGCATACCAAGATAACCTCCCTCCCCAACATGAAACCTTCAATCGTACTATTGAAAATGACAGTTGGTTGCTGTTGCTATTGCGTTTCACTCATGTGGTGATTTAGAACCTTGTCTTACACCTACTGAGGAGAAAAGACAAACTCCACCACCTTCTGTGAGCCCCCACGCTCTTCCAAGTTCTCTTTGAGATTGTTTGGTTTAGGTTTGTTGGGTTTTTTTCATTTTCCCCAGGAGACCTTAGTCTGTGTTGTTACAGATTCACTACATCTATCTTATCTTCATTTCTGTATTTCTGTCCTTTTTTAAGATCCCTTTAAGAATACTACTTGCACCATCTTGGTAGCAGCTTTCAATTCAGAGCAACAGCGTGACTTCTTAATGAAATTTGGTCATCCATGTATCCTTGGAAAATATTCACAACAGGCCCCAAATGGCTACCCAGTGAAAGAGTGAAGAATCTGGAAAGAAGAGGAGAGAAACAACAAAAAAGCATAGACGAAAAGCGAAGTGTGAAAAATAATTGCACTGTTGTGCTCACACAATTCAATACAATATTGGGGAAAAACAGTTAAATTAGGTCACAGGGTACATACAGGAATTTTAAAGCTCTAATGTCAGCTCAATTAAAAACATCCCTTAACAACAGCACACTGATTTATAAAGCAGATTACATTCTCCAGCAGCCTGAGGTGGTCTCTGTGACACCACCAGTAGCCTCCTCCTCCTGCTTTCCTTGTCCTTTAGAACATCATAGACTACCCAGGATGATTTCAGACTATCAGGGCTCAAAAACAGCTGTCCCTTTTCTGGAAACCAAACAGCCCAGCCTTCCATTTTCTATGGCAACAACAGTGAGCCCTTCTCAATCTGACCTGCAGAGGAAAACCTACTGTTAACTAAATGTTAATTGCCTTAATGCAGTATGCATTATGTGGAAAAATGCAAGATATTTTAATCTGTATTTTAAAGAACACATCTGGGGCTAAAAATGCCAGGCAGAGGTACCTTATACATTGACACATATATATATATATATATATATATATATTTTGCTCCTTTGGTGTTAGAAGAGTGTATGAGTGTAATAGAGGTGTTGTTCTATTATTTTTCAGACTTTCTGGCAGCAGCTCTTTCAGACGATTTCATTTCTCTGAAAACCCAATTGCAATAGACAATTTTGAGTGATATTAAGATACAGTTTTTTTAAATTACATCAATCATTTATTCTTATTTTTAAATAAATCAGGAGCTTAGCCTTCCCAATTCCAGCAGACAGAGTGTGTGATTTGTCTGAAGGATTTTTATTCCTGGATAGATACAAACACCTTTTTGTTGCCTGCTCTGTGGTATCCTCAGAGGGGCAGTGCCTCTCCAGCACCCCCAGGGAAATAGGATTGTCTGCTTCTCAGTTTGAAGAGCTTCTCTATAGCAACCTGACTCCCTCCTGCAACCTTCTGCTTGAACACCTTGCCTTCCCTTAAACTACTGAGCACCTGGGCAAAAACACTTCATTACTGCAGCAGTTTTTCTGCCAGCTTGGCCCAGACCCTGAAGAGAGTTTCCACCGCTGAGACTGAGGCGATGAGGATAAGAGGAACTAGAAGGCACAAACTTCCTTTTGGTGTACAGGGGAACAACTTCTCCACAGCAGCTTGCCTGGCCAAAATTCATTGTCATGGGCACACAAGTGGGATAGATTTCTATACCAGGCTGGCTGGGTGTGTTACACTGCTTTTTCTCCAGGCCAAGTTTATTAATGTTGATTATTATTTATTATTGCTGCAAATGCTATGATGGTCTATGTAGGGATTGCAGGTGATSCAACAGAAATGCTAAACACACACACACAAAAAAAGTTTGTTTCCATTCACTTTTGGTGACTCCAGAAGCAGGGCAGATGAAACAAGGTGCCCCACAATGAGTGCTTGTGTAAAATCATTGATCATGCACCTATGTTGCCCAAACTGTCTTTTTGGAGGAATAGTGTATGGATGTAAAAGACAGACCTGGCAGCACCAACCACAAATAAGTCACTCTCCCTCCTTCACTTTTTTAACTTATCTACAGCTCACAAAGGCAAAATACCAAAGTTAAAAGTACGGAAGGGTCTGCTTGTCAGTTTCTTCGCTGATGCAGATAAGCTGAAGTTGATGGAGTTCTACTGATTTACATTAGCACCAAACGCCACTTAAAATAAGCTGCTTTCATGCTGCAGTGGTCTCATGGGGCTATGGGAGTACTGCTTCTGTGGTTTGATGCAAAACTATTTATAGCCCTAGAATTTAACCCCCTAGACAGGAAGCTGCCAGAAGAAAGATATCAGTGGAGGCAAGTGCCGTCATGGAAATGATGGCACTGCCAGTACAGCCCAGGTGCCTGCCTAAACACAGAGTAAGCATCCATTGCAGAGACTTGAGCCTCTCTCGACCACATCTGAATTTGATCCCAAATGTTTACGAATCTGGGGAGTGTCTCAGTGTTTTTGGACTGCTACATGCATTATTTTTCTCATCTTAAAGCTGCCCATGTAGAGAAAAACACAAGACTTCAGTAACAGTTACCAGCATGATTTGCTTTTATTACCTTTCTGTTCAAGACCCTTGTTTCCCCTTGTAGCATGTCAAATTGCCCCCAAAACCATATTATACAGCAGAGAAATGTCGTTCACACTTCACTGCCTATTGATTTACTTTACTTATTGGCACAAAATCAGCCTGAGATAAACATTTTGTCCCCCATTTCCACTATTGTAAGCGATATAGTTCACTGCAAGATAGGCAAACCCCAATGTGCTGGGTCACAATTCGACATGGCTTTCTAATCAATGTGTGAAAAATTACCTAATGAATAATGGGTTGCACATTTCCACAAACAAATTAACCAGGGTGAGACTGAAACTAATGATTATATTTATCTAATGTAATTTCACATCTGTTACTAGAGCTAGTAATTTTTTTTTCTTTCCATGGCATCCTTAGAATTGCAGCCCAGGTTTTGAGAGACAGGCATTTTACATCCATTCAAACAGATAGAGTTCATGTTTCTTATACACATACTTTCAAAACCCAACATATTTGGAAAGTTTGTTATTCTTTTGAAACACTTATGGGGGTTGAACTGCCTTTTGAGATGCGATGTGGTTCTCACATCGGACCCAGGCTGCTCCAACTGACAACACCTCCCATACAAGGAACCGCAAAGGTGATCTTTTTCACAATATACAGCCTGGTGGTTTTTATTGGAGTTAAGCTAATGTTATTTGCAGATGAAAAAGTGTGTCTGTGGGAAGGAACCTCACTGACATGTTCTTTTTCTTCTTCTTGGAGCAGATTTGTGGTGAAATTATCAGTTTTTCTGGTGAAATGATCAGTTTTGTATAGCAGATGTTCCTGGAATCTGACTGCTAACCCCACACAGGTTCACAAAGTAGCCTGATGCAGCAGGATCTTCTCAGAATGGGGAAAACAATGAGCTCAGTTGGGTTTGCTTTCCAGCTGGGTTTTTATTCTCCAGGAACATTAAAATATTTTTCTTGAGCTGAAAATGTTGCTTGGGCATCCTCCCTGTCCTTCAGAATATGAGGCATTAACTTATCTGTCCCTCTCCCAGGACAAGTAGTTCAAAGAAGGGCTTGGAAGACAGGCCACCAGGGAAGGACAAAGAGGACAATGCTGGAGTTTCCTCCCCTAAAGCTGACTCACCTCAATCCCCATGGGGGATACAGAGCTCCCCTGGCAGCAACCACCTTTCTTCCCACTGCAGGGGGCTGTGACTGCTCTGTGATATTCACCAGCCTACAATTGTCTTTAAAGATGCTGCAAGAAAACCAGGAGTCTCCAAATGATGTCACTGCTTGAGTCAACATTATTAAACAATTTCACAACCTGTCTCAGTCGTGGTGGCAGCTTTCATAAGGATTTATTATGCAGAAAGAGAAGAAAAGAGGGGGCTGAGAGTGCACAGAGGTTTGAAAGTCATTGTACCGAGAGTTTAATTATTGTATTTTTCACTGAAGTTGAAAGTATTGAGGAAAATCTAGCCAATTTCATATTACCTTATTTGATTAAAGAAGTTGTATGATTGTTCAGAATGTGTAATTGCCATTCAGCACAGCTGAGCTGAAAAAAAGCTTTTTTGACTTCACATCCTTAATACTTGGTGATATTTCTTAGCCTCACTGGACTAGCCAAACAAAACCTGGAAAACAGCCCCAGCTTTATTCTGATAATTGATGTGACTGAAAATTATCGTAACTCAATATATATTTCTGTTAAAACTTTGTGTATGTGCTGGTTTTAGTAGTATATGTTTATCATATCACCACTGGGAAAAAACCTCTGTACAGTCATGTCGCATATGGGACAATATGTAACTTCACATGTGGGTTTTCATACCACAGGAAATAAAGCTTAACACAATATCATGTTTATTACACAGTAAGGCATACAGACATCCTGCAGTTCTTACAAGTGCCTTACCAGCCTAGATGTTTGGGGTTTTTTCAGTACTGTTTTATATTTGGTTTCTTTATTTAGAAGAGAGAGACTCTAAATGTGTACTACTACAAATAATTTTTTTAAAACTGAAGATAGCCCTAATTTCTTTCTGTGCTGGTTCCAGAAATAAACTACCTTTTTCTACTCAGAAGCTTGTGGGACAGCTGAGGAACATTCTGTCTGAGTCAGTCGTAAACTGCAGAAGCCACACAGTAGGAAGGCCTTGACAAGGCACAGAAAATGCAGGGATCTCTTTTTTTCTGAGGACCACAGTGACAAATATAGGTAGAGTTGCCTGGGGACTGAGCTCAGGAAAACATTTTATGCCGGCTGATAACAAGCATATTAAGCTAGTTATTTTTGCTTCTCCTTTATCCAGCACATTGGTTCAGTTAATGTCACTCAGCCTAAGTGAGGCTTACTCAGTCCTGAAGATATAACTCAATACAAGGAATTCCTGTTTTAATAATAATTTACTGATTGCTGCATAGGCGTCTGTTGCTGGAGAAAGCAGTGAACTCTGTTGGCTAAAAACACAAAGAATGAATGTAAACACAGTGCAGAGCTGTCCAGAGGGACTCAGAGCATTTGTAGTGAAAGAACACCAAAAATAAACCAAGCATCAGCTTTTGCAGCAGAGGCTGCCTGAGAGTCTCAGCCCGAGTCCAGAAGGAGGTCACACAAGAGAGGCATGGCGTGACGACAGCCTCCGTGCCTTTTCATGATAACCAGGCTGCATCATTTGTGTTTCTCATTTTCCCTCTGGTAGAAATTTCTCACTGAGGATTTTGACAATTTTCAAATATTGTCATGGAGAGTGTGACAACATGAAATGAGAGTAGAGCACAATGATGCAGTAAATAGTTACATTATTAGAAAGGCAGATGCTGGCATTGAAGCAGGGTTGTTGGCCTAAAAAAATAGATTGGGAGAGAGAAAATAGAAAAAAATCTGTGAGATATCAGAAGCAGTTGATAGCATAATAACATTCATATGCAAGCAAGGGTTTTCTGTGGCAGTGTGAATCAGCTCACATGCTAATATGACCAGTAAATAAACCATAGTAGGAATCTTCAATTGATATTATTACTCACCAAATACAACTCCAGGCCAGTGAATCATGTCAGAGATTGCATTTTGGACTCCAAGCCCTGACACGGGAATCCAATATGTAAGACATAGTCCTGCAGCTGTGTTTGAGCAACAGCCAGCCATCTACAGACAACCTAAATTCAGTGTAAACCTGGTGGTTTGTATTTCCTGTTGACTTATCCTTGTGACTCCTTAGATTCCTCAGAGATACACCCTGAGTGAGTGCAGGGATACTGGTGGAATTCTGGAATATGCTGTGGTACCTAAATTGAAGTCAGCAAGGCTGCTGCAGCTGCTCCCTCCTTAGGCAATTGTGAGGAATGGGGTGTCCCCACCCTGCTCTGAAAGCTGCTGCCCATCTCTTGTGCCTACTGTCCTCTACCCAACAAATTATAAACTGCAGTCTAAATTCATGTCCTAAGAACAAACTTTCAGAGTATCTGAGGATTTTCTGCATGTTGCAGGGTTCAATGACTCATGTAACAATCCAGTATTCTGATTCTCTGATAATCTGATATTCAGAGAGCCTGAGCACCAACAACTCCAGCATAAGGCTTCAACAGCTTCAGCAACCACTCTCACAAAAATCATCCTCACTAAATTGATGTAGGCACCCCAACAAACTGTGAATGTGTGCAAAGGCAAACACCTTCAGCAAAGTAGGAGTGCTGCTATAATCCTTGGTAAAGCCATGGTGAGAGCCACTTGTTCTGCAGGATAATGCTGTAAAGCTGTCAAGGAGCAATATGTCAGCTGTCTATGSTTAAATGCAGCATGTTGTAAGTTGCTACTATGTGTGGCACTATGGGTATTCCTCCACAGGAATACAAACAGACAGAAAATTTAATGCTGCTTTCTTGCGTATGGCAGGGCAGACTCATAAGAAAAGAGAGGCATCCCATGGAGGTACTCCTCCGCAATGTTAGTCTCTCAGCATCTGTAGAAGTGATGGCCTGGCCCCATGCACAGCTACTCTGGCCAGCACAGCTTGGCTGGAGTGCAGGTGGGGCTCTGACTGCCTTTGTCAGTCAAGCTTCTTCCCTGGGAGCCTCTAGAGAATGTGCTGAGGCAAACAGGACATCTTTGGGATTTTCCACTGCTGCCACAGACTCTGATACAAGGCGGGACCAATTAAAATTGCCCTGAGTAAGTAGAAGGAGGAAGGCTTTTGCCATTAAACAATTTGCTGATGAGTCAAGTGCCAGCTGGTTTGAACTTTTTCTGCCAATTTGGAAATGAGGAGACCTAGATGTAACTTAAATACATCAAAGTCATTTCATGGAGGTTCACCATTTGAATGGCACCCATGATGACAGCTGGAGGTGGGGGTAAGAGGAATAGCCAGGAATGGTGCTCCAAATTACTTTTCACCTGCAGTGATTCATAGAGGTAGTCACAAGAGTATGTGATGTGTCAAAATCCTATAGGTAGTAGTGAAAGCAAGAGTAGACTGGTAGATAATCTTTCACAAAGAGAGTCACAAACTGCCTTGGGCCCAGATTGAGTCTGGCTGAGATAGAGTTTATTTTCCCACAGCAGACCTCACAGGGCTGTGCTTTACACTGGTAGCTCTTTCAGAAGCTAGCRGCAAAATATAAGGATCAAGGTGAAATTTAAACATGCGATAGGACTTTGTGGCTTGGCAGGAAAAGCACCTCTGGAACGACTGGACAACTGCAACTTTAAAGGTGGCCAGAGCCAAAACAGTGCAGATAATGGAAAGCAAAGTTTTGTGTATTGGTGTAGATTACAGGTAGAACAAGTAGGGAAGACATAATCTGATAAAGAAGAAAATCATGAACTAGTTGTAGAGTTTGATAAGAAGCTACTGAAGGTAACAAGAGCATTGAAGCTGATGGAATTTGGTAGCCTACATTACTCTCAAGAGGAGACTTATGTACCAGAACATTTAGTTGTTTTGAAAGAAATACCTGTACACTGGATGCTTTCATTTAGTAGGTAATGGTGTAACCAGCTGCTGTGAGAGTTATAACGCTAAGGAGGGTGTGCATGGAAATCATCAACAAGCAACAGGCTGGCTTTGTGTTTCGGGAGTAATTGATTGCCTATAGAATCCATGAATGAAATCTATAGATTTAAACCCTACTGGAGAGGCCAAGAGACACGGTGGTAATGAATGAAGGACTACTGGAGCAATTTATTGTAGATGGAACAACAATTGTCTTCAACTGAAGTAAGAAAGGTCTGATTTAAATGAGGATACAAAGCACGTGGTGAGTGGGTCAGAAGCAGCAGCTTCCTGTGTGGGATATGGAGACAGGCCAGAGCAATCAGCTATTAACACAGGATTCTGCAACTTTTAGAAAATATCTCCATCGTAGCTGTCTCTGCCTAGACAGAGTCCCCCTGGGCCCAGCATCATTGCCCTCACTGGCAGGGATCTGTCCACTCACTGTCTGAGCAAATATGAGCTTAAAATTGCAGAGCAGTTAAAGCAGAAAGGGCAGAGTGACAATAATATAAAATACAGCAGACTTATCTTCAAGTATTTCTTATAGTAATGAAAACTTAAAGAATAAAGTATGAGTCATTTATTTTTGCTACCAAGACCTGAAGAACACAAGCTGACAACAAATACAATTGTGGGTGTTAATTACTGCTTAAAATAGACACAAAGATTAGAGCCACAAACTATTCCAAGTGTAATTCTTTATTTAGTAATTTAATATTCTTCCCTTTTCATTTCAATGCATTTTTATATGTCTGACCTTCTGTAGACTCCTCATTTTGTTCTCCAGTTGAAAGAGCAAATCTGGTTAATTTCTGGTGACATTTTGTAGCTGAGTAGAGGCTGAAATACCTTTTTGCACTTGGTTTTGTTTATAAATCTGAATTCAGTGGGTATCTCCCTAGCTGCACGAGCCTGTAAGCTGGGTGGCATTACTGAAATGAGAGCTATTCCTTCTCAGGGACTCGTTGAGTGGAGTGCATCTTGTTCAAGGGCCCAGGGGACACTCAAAAACACCCTACAATAGCTTTAGCCATGGCAAACAGCTGGACCACTCCATGTCTTCCTCCCATGCCTTCTACTTTCCCAAAGTATTGTTGACTCACATAGACTGACCCTGGCACAACCAAATCCTTCAGATTCAATGGCATGGGGAGTCTCGGTGTTATAGTCAAATCAGGTTTTGCCCGGACTTCAGAATAAGRCAGGAATCTCAAAATCATGGCATTCCAGTATGAAGGAATTCCATTAAAAAGGAATGTCTATGCCTTGAAACAGGGGCTGGTTCTCCCTCTTAATTATTAGACACCGAAAACATAGGGAGGATGCTCGTAGCCATTCTGGAATGCTCTTCCAAAAGTTAGCAAAAAAATAAACCTTAAAAGCTTGTAAAGGAGCCACAGGGAATCATAGCTGCCACTTAAATAATATTAAAGGGCAATAAATTGAAACCAGTAAAAAAGAAATGTGTCCTTACAGGGTGCATTGTCAGCTTATGAAATTCACTGTAGCGGGAGGTCAGTGAAAGAAAGTCCATAGTTTGTTTTTTCCCAAAGTACTTTTTGGATCACTACCATGATGCTGCGAGAAAAGGCTAATCAAACTTCATACTCCAAGGCACATACTGTCTATGGGGGTCAGGAGAGAACGTCACCCTCACAGACAGTGTATTAAGCATATTCTGCATTTTCCCTCTCGACCTTCGAAGGAGGGTAAGGATCTCTGCAGAATGGTTATATAACCTCCAAAGGCAAGCCCTGCACAAACGCCTCTGGATTCCTTGCTCCTGGGGAGGGATTCTCCTCTGGGAGATGTCAAATCTTTTAAAAGCACAATTTTAGCTCTGAAAATGTATTTAAGCATTAGCACTGGTGAATGATGCAATATAAAATTGCAGCAGCACTCTTGAGCCTCAAAGACAATCATGGGAGAAGCTGAAACAGACACAGTTTATTGGCAAATAAGAGAGGTGACCCCCCCCCACACACACCCACACCCTTATACAACGTCCCAGGTGGGGAACAAAGACAGGCTCATCCATGCGTGAGCCCCGGCTGTGAGAAGCCTGAGAAGGGAGACACCCTCCTGCCAGTTTTTTCTGAGAAGTAAATCTCACAGAAGGCCTTGCATGACTATTAATAAAGCCCCTTAAGCACAGCTTAAATACTGGTTAATCAAACAGCATCCCGCACCACATCCCAGGCAAGACCACCCCCTTTGACTGTTGCTGCTATAGATGTTGTGATGAGCTGAAAAATTAAAACTGTTGTACCTACTGTCCCCTTCCACCATCACCACCACCTCTCTTTTTCTCTCCCAGTTGCATCACCAYGTGGGTAGTGTGTTCTACATCTGTTTCTCCGAGTTAAGCCGTGACAGTCAGCTGTCCAATAAATTTTGGGTCTATCACATCCCATTCATGAAGTCATACTGGCTCGGAAGACCCCAGCTCTCACCTCATCCATGGCTGGATGAGCCAGTGTGGCATAAGATGTGGTCAGACAGCTGAATGTGATTCATGTGTGGTCCTCTTTTCTCTTTCCGAAACGAAAGTTTGTTGTCTCTTTCAGAAAATAAAGTTTTTCCCTGTGAGAAAGCTGAGTGGCAGAGTATTTTGAGCACCAATCCTGCAAATCTTCACACATGCATTTTCTGTATTCACTGCCAGGTCAGTACAGGTTTTAAAGGCTGCAGGATGAGGGTCTCTGCTGCTGTCTCCAAGCTCTGCTGCACCTTCCAAACATTTAAGACATATCTGTGACTTTACAGGCTGCTGATTTCTGAGGTTTCCTCTCCCTTTCCCTTCTGTGGCATTTGGATCTTTCCTATGCTTATAGCACACGAGGGAAAAACTGAAATTCCTTTGTTCTTCCTTTGGTCTCTATGCTGAAAGGCCATGCTTCCCAGACCAACCACGCCAAGCTCAGCCTTAACGGCAGGCAAGAGGTGGTGGTCTCTCTGTCAGAGCTTGCTTTAAAATGAAAAGGATCTTAATGCCAGCGCTGGAAATTAAGAAGATCTTGTTATTAGCTCTCATGCCAATAATTTTAAAAGTACAAGCCAAATCACCATGTTCTCTCAGTTCTCTCTGAACACAGCTGCAAACTGTATTAGGTGTTAGAATGAATGGATATATTTCAGATGAAATATTTGTCCTGAATTATTAGAGTAGTCTGTATTACAAAATTACTAATAAACATTGTTTCTGGCTCAATTTAACCTGAACTCAGTGAACCTAGCCAGTGGTGAGAAATCAAAAACTCTGAAATACCCGATGAATGAATCTAACTAATCAAGAAGCCCTGCAGGAAGTAGATGCCAGGATTAATGAGCCAGTGGTTTCACCATGCCATGCTGTTATTTCTTCACATAAATGCCCTCAGATGAGATTACCTTTGTCATGAAAAGGAGAAAAGGAAGGTTACATACTTTCAGCTGACAGGTTAACTGCCATACCTCCATTACTGCAAGATACATTTTCATGTGCAGAGATTTTTATTCCAAAAAATGAAAATTTAAATACCACAACACAAATTAAACCACATTTTCATTTCTAAGAACAGGGATCATTACTGCTAGTACAATAATATAATCCATGCTGCAATGTTAGCTGATCCCTTGCCTTGCACAAACTTTCTTCCCGTATTAGTAATTGCTCAGTGATTGCAATCTCCGGCAGTGGGTAAGAGCAGATTCTGCCTTCCATAGGGATTTAAACAGAAGAAGAAAGGAGAGAGAGTGTGTCAAACCATTTCATCAAGAGAGCAAATGAAAGGTTCAGTGACATTATCTTTATGTATATTCCTTAGACATTAGGGGTGATGTTGTGTTTAGAGGAAAGTAGAATTACATGAGTATCTGCTGACGTGGAAATGAATCCATACATAAGAACATAAATCTCAGTCTACTTACACACTGGGTGGAACAGCTTAAGGCTAAAATGCACCTTAGCATAAGCAAATAAGCCCATCTTGTAACAGCCCCAGTGCCTGGTGTTACCTACTTAGTAATAGGCTAATTGTTATTCAGCCTAACTATTCCCTCTCAATTTATATGGAATTCACTCATTTATTTTGATCACTTTACATGAATGAAGCAAAGCTGTTCATGTTGTTAGATGGAACTGGYTCGTGCTGTTTAATTTTTATCTTTTAACATCAGCACGAATGAGACTTTATACTAAAATAATTCAGACAAAGCACGTAGCATATGTGAGCGAAGCCTGTGGTCCCCTTCCTTTCACCCACGTTAAATACGTAAGAGCATCAGCTTAGATGTTTTATGTTGCAAAGCTTCAGCGGGTGCTAAGGGTACATATAATTTCAAAAATCTCCAGGACTCAGAACAGAAGGATCTATTGCTATGGAAACAAATCAAATTTGTGTAGGATCAAAAAGCTTTGCTCATAACCAGGACTACAGTTGCATTAGAATATGGAGGAAATGATGGATATTTTAGGAGTGAGCATTAAGCTGAAGGACCTTTGTAAAGCCTCTTTCACAGAGCTGAAATGCTCTGTGTCAGAAGTTAGATCTTACAGGTTGCGTCTCAATCCCCTGCCCCCAGCCAGAGAGAGCATTTTTCTCCACCATTAAAAAGCACATATTTTTTAAAGATCTTCCATACCACACTTTACGACACTCCTACATCATAAAGCTGTCTTGCTTATAGCAATATAAAGCAGCTGTAAAAATTACGTGCTTGTAAACAACCTTCCATACATTTGGAAGAAGTAGAGTGAGATTTTCACTCTTCTGCATGGAARTGGAGACCTTTTGCCCTCCTGGCAGGCTGCAGCATGGGGAAGAGAACGCTGTGGAAGTGGGGACACCAAGGGACATCCCAGCTGGGCTGCTATCCCCTCAGCCCATGCAGGGTCGCCCGCTGGACAGGGGAGCTGGAGTTGCTCCGACCGGCTCTGCCCCACAGGCTCCCTGTSCCCCCTTCTTTGGTGCCTCATTTAAACTGATCACAAACTTCTATCTCAGAGCTAAACCTGGGTGCAGCTGCTCTGCCCAAGGCTGGGCTCAGGACTAGAGAGAGGGCTGGAAGGAGAAACAGAACATGGGGACTTCTTCTCCCAGGTGCTACTACGGTATGGATCGTGGTGTGGGACCTGTCTTGCCTAGCCTAGACTGCCTCGGGCTGAGCATCCCGGGTTGTTTCAGCACCTGCAGGAGCAGACTGCTGCAGAAGGGTGTTGGGCTGTTTCCTCAGGTGACTCCCAGAGGGCTCACTCATGGTCCRGATCACCAATAATTTATTCTGCTTTTATTTCTCTTTTAAATTAAATATGCATATGTAATATGCACTTTGGAGCGGGCAAGGACCCTTCTGCGGGTGCCTATGGAGTCGGGCACTCTCAGGTGTGTAATTAAGAGGTGTGTAATTGATGTACAAGGAGAAGAGATCTCAGTGCATTGCATAAAAGGCAAGGGCGAGGAGGAAAGAAAAAGAGAAGCCCAAATCTGGCTGTGTGATGCTTGCCTATGTACTGCATTTCTTTTTTTCACCATATCAAAGTTTGTACGGGAGTAAACTGAGAGTTGTCTATTCCATGCCATCAGCCGGGCACTCATTTCACATTCTGAAAAAAWGAATCATCCCTCCACTGCCTGCCTGCCCCAGCCTTGGCTGACTCGCTCTCCTTCGTCCTTTGCCCCTGCCCTGCTTCACCACGGAACTTCTTGTTACTCACAAGTTTAAAGGCCAACCACACAGAAAGATTAACAAAAGTTTATTAATTATGAAGTATTAAAATTGTGACAAGTGAAAGGCATCAATGCAAAGTTAAGCAAGCAAACTATCCCCAAACTTGTGACAAAGGACTCAGTGAATACCACAGAAGGAAGTCCTGTCTTTTTTTTTTTTTTTTTTGCCTGCAGTTGAAGACACCTCTCATATCTCACACGCCACATCAAAATCTATAATTCTTCATATCACATACTGAAAATGATTTTATTTATCCATTCACATTAACTTGATATAAACGTGTCCGGAAAAGTCAAGTAATATGTTTTATATTAGCTCAAACATTTATTAAGTAACCCAAAATTCAATAAATAAGCACAGACAATAAGTTAAAACATATCACGAATCGACCAGTATGTAACAAGAATGCTTTATCTACACAAAACATCCTATTTCACATCGTTTGTTCATTCCTCCAGCGGCCCTGCCCTGCGGCGGGGTGACCGGCACATGCAGGCGGGCGGGCCGCGGGGCCGAGCCGGGCCGGGCCGAGCCGGGCCAGGCGGGGCGGGGGGCGCGGCGGCGCCTCCGCCGGCGCTGCGGAGGGACAATAGCAGCAGGAACGTAAAGAAATGCGTAAATAAAGGTAGGGAGGATCGGCAACTCAACTGTCAGGAAATCAAAGATCCGAAAAAGGGAAGCGCTCTTGCGCGCTTTTTTCTTCCCCCTTTTATCCCCTTTGTTTTTTACAAAAAGAAGCTTTTAATTTTTTTTTTTTGTTTTTCCCCATCACATTCGCTCTCGCTCATCAATGCTTAATCAAAATGGATTTGATTCTCTCTGGGGTCTCCGTGCCATTTCGCGAACCCGCCCGGCCGCCCCCCGACGGCGCCCTCGCAGCAAGGAGCCGGCAGCAGGTCGCCGCTCCTAAATAAACCATAAAAATTACGAAAACAGAAACAAAAATGCCTTTCTTTGCAAAGCCAAAGCCAGACGGGCGGATGGCGGGAGAGCCGGGTCGCGGCGACGGAGGGAGGCAGAGCCGGGCTCAGGGCGGCCGCGAGTCCTGCCGCCGCCGTGGGGGCGGACCGCGGGGCACAGGGGTACGCGGGTGATGCGCAGGGGGGTTGGGGAGGATCGGGGGGTATTTCTCGGCCCACAAACCAGTCTGTTGGTRTCTGATTTCAGATCCTGAGTCGACTCCCTGGTAAATCGGGTGGGGGAAGGCGGGGACGCGGGGCGAGGCGGGGGCGCGGGGCGAGGCGGCGGCGGCGGCGGGGGCGGCGCGGGGCGAAGCGCCGGCCATTAGGTGAAACTCATGGAGACTGTGTGCTCTAGTGCTTTGCGGCGGAGGGAGGCGATGCTGGTTCCCCGCCACACGTCGCTGCTGTCCGGGGAGCTGCAGAGCTGGGGCGAGCCGGTCACGTTGCTGGGGCCGGGCAGGGAGGCGGGCACCATGCCGGGGAAGGCGGGCTGGTAGAGGTGGGACTGCAGCCCGGCGCCGTTGGAGCCCGCCAGGCTATTGGAGAGGCCCATGGAGTTGGGCGGCGGGCCGGCCGCCAGGCTGCACTGGGACAGGGATTGCGCCATGGCCTGCTGCCGGCCCAGCGCCGGCGGCAGCGGCAGCTGCGACACGCCGGGCATGGCGGCGGCGGCCCAACGCGTGTCGTTGGCGTGGAAGGAGCACAGGCTGTCCCCCATGGCGGCGGCGGCGGCGGCGGCGGCCGAGGGGAACTGCGGCAGCCCCGGCGTCGGCAGCAGCGTGCCCGGGGCGCGGAACACGTTCGTGGTCTTCTTGCGCTTCTTCCACTTGGCACGGCGGTTCTGGAACCAGACCTGCGGGCGGCGGGCAGCGACACGCTCCGTTAGCCACCACCACCCCCCGGCGGGACCCCCGCCTGGCTCCCGCCGCTCCCCCGGGCATCGCCCCCGCCGGCCGCTGGAGCTCCTCACACCCGCAAGCCCCACGCGTGTCCTCGTCACAGGTTAAGGAAACGCTGCTGAAACTTTTTATAACGAAACCGATCGATTACTCTGTCCCGGGCGGGACACTCCAGGAGTGAAGTCTGGCCTGCCCACGAAAAAAAAAAAAAAAAAAAAAAAAAAAAAAAAAAAAAAAAAAAAAAAAAAAAAAAAAAAAAAAAAAAAAAACCAGCAAAACCCCACCGGCCTAAGGCTCTGGCTCTTGCTGGAGGCGCCCCTGGGCCAGCCGCCTCACCCCCTGCCACCGGGGCTCGGCCAGGAAACCCTCGCACCAAACAGCCCGCACCTGGGTTTAAATCAACTAAACATAACAAACCCATAACAACAAAAACAGAGGTGGTTTAGGTGAGTGGGTGACCGTGGTGGCACTGTGGCAGGAATGACTTGGTGGGTCCCGCCTCACCGCGGCCGAAAGCGGCCGAGACAGTCTAAGCCGGGAGGAAGCGCGTCCACCTGAAATCCGAGGGAGCGCAGTGCCCCCGATCCGCCGGATTCCACGGTCTCACGCTCCATACGCGGACTGAGAAAGGCGGACGCCCATTAGCGGGAATGAACGGCCGTGAGGGATCTAAATATTATACGAATAATCGAAAAATCGTGTTCAATTATGTTTTAGAGTTAATAGTTAAATTGCGGCTACAAAATCTTTTTATGTTTCATGGTTTGCTGGTGGTGTAAAGAATCTCCATCAGGTCTGATTGCCTAAGTTCACAGCTACGCTGCATATGCTTTTAAAATGTGAATGTTTCCAGTTGAAAACTGGTGCATGACAGATTAAAATGCAAGGAAAACCTGGGGGAGATTTTGAAAATGCACACATGACAACTCTAGAAATATATTAACCATGAGCATTTGGCATCTTTGAGCTCCTTTTAAAATGCAACTAGCCCCTGAAAATTATTAATACAACAGTGAGAATCTAATGGAGGCTGGAATCTAAAAATCTACCTTGATGATATCTGCTGTTACAGTAATATAGACATACTGTAAATGTATTTTAAAATATATAGCCCATTTAATTCCCCAGCTATAAATGGAGTGAGAGAGAGAAAGCAATAGAAGAGGACACAATATCGCTTTTGTTTTTCTTCTCCTCTGTTTTTTTTTTTT
>NW_026623263.1:2327948-2360448 GCF_030028575.1 Malurus melanocephalus
TTTAAGAAGCCGAAGCCTTATGAAGATCTCATTGGAATCCAGCGGATGATTAATGTGAAGATTTGGTAGGAAATCTGGAGAGCTGTATTAAAGCTCAGATCTCAGGTTCATTTCGATCAGCCAGCCGTGAACTCTGGGCCGAATTCATTACACTTTAATAGTGCTGGGAGAGGAAGAAAATGCAATTTCTCATTCCATTAGAAAACTAGAAAATACTCTCAGCTTGTCCCCTATTAAGATGTGGCAGGTGACGGGACCATTGTGGGGGACACGGTCAATGGAATTACAGCACATTATTTTTGTTCGTATAAAATATTGGAAGGCAAGCCTGACTGTGCAGAAGTTATTTCACTGATTTAGTTTTTATGTAAATAAAATATTGAAAGTTAATTAATCCGTGCTAGAGACTAATGATTATGCTTATTATATTGCATTTGATCGCGTAATTTGCATGATTCTCGCATTGCTGCTTAATAAGCCATTCCAGGTTATAAATAATTCTGAAATTGGTTTCTAATAATGGCATGCTATAAAAAGAATGGTTTTATTACAGCAGCCTGAAAAGCAGAGTAATATCAGATGTGGAATTGGACTCCCGTTTAAGCATCAGCCAGTTTAATAATTATTTAAATGTATCATATACATTAAATACAGATCTAAAATGAGGAAAGTGGTGATTTATCCTGGCACCTAAATCCCTTAAAAACATATACAGCCACTATAAATTAAGCATTTGGAGGATTCCTTAATCAGTGTGGAGCCCACATGCTGAAAGGGATATGTAGGCTATCTATTAACTATAAAGAAAACGGTAAAGTACTCGTATAAGAACATAAACTAATTACTATTTAATTTAAATTTGATCAAGGAGCAGTGATACATCGGATTGTGAAGTAAATACATTAAATATTTTTTGCCTTAGATTACATAATGTTAATCATTTTGAAGTGTTAATTAAGAAGGTTATGTTGATCTGATTACTTTTTAAATTACAGAACATTATTGTAAAAAATATTTAAATTGACACTCTATTAAACTGTTTTTATCAGCAGTCTCGAGCTATTAGCATTGGTTTAAGATTATGCCAAGGCCATTAAAACACTTTGTCTTTCTTCCTACGAATTTCTTTGATGTGCTGTTAGAAAATAACTATTTCCATTTTATATTTTACTTCATTTACCACACTCCTAATATTGAAATTGGTATCATTAACCTTTGGGAAACCCAATAAACTTTAATAGACCTCGTTTTCTTTTTTTCATAGAGTCAGTTGTCCAATTATATTTTATTTGTGAATCTAATTTCTTTTTTAATTTAAACTAATTATAGTTCTGTGTAGGCTGAGTCAAATTGTTTTACTTTTTAAAAGCAGACGTGCTTTTTCTGTCACATTCAAGAACGGAATCTGTTTTCCTTCATTAAAACGTTCATTTAGGGATTTCTCTTGACGTGTCTTTATTTAGCTGAGGAGCCTATGCTTGCCGAGAGGGATTTTGAGCGGTGACTGCAGTGAAGTGCGGCGGCAGTCCCGGCGCACTGTCCTGAGCTGGGGTGCGCATCCCACAAGTGCTTCTATTGTGCAGGCTTCAATTCCTCAGAACGGACTTGCCTAGAAAGTCGCTAAAATAACCTTATACGCACAAAAGCCTCATCTGAGCAGTGCAGYGCTTTGAACCTTCTCCCCTTTTCCAAATTTCGTTTGCATTTATTTGCTTAAATAGTTGCCTACGGTCCTCAGTGCCAATATATATGCATGCCTACGTAAATATGTATATATATATATGTATTTTASAGAACAAAGTGCACCATTGAAGTTACTCGCTACCCGTGCCGTCCCCAGGCATTATAAAAGCCAGTATGGGGAAGCCCCGAGCCTAGTCACATCGAAATGCCTTTTCATAAGGCGGTATGCCTTCCCTCGCACCCCACCTCGGCCCTGAGGGCGGTGGGCTCCGGCGGGTACCCCTTCCTGGCCGTGCCGCCATCAGCACCCTGGAGAGTGGCCCTGCGGCAGCTCCCTGGACAGCGGCACCGCGGCCGCCACCGGACTCCGGCTCCGGTGAAACGGGAGTCACTCCCGGGAGGTTCGGCTCGACCCTTAGCACCGGGCTATTGCGAGGGCTGAGACCGTTCTTCTCGGGCTGTCCCTCCCCGGACTCTTTCCTGCCGCGGATCGGGCCGTGGAGCTGAGGGAAGCTCAGTCCTCGCCCCGCTCGGGACCACCGCGCTGCAGGTGGCTAGAGTAGAGGACAAGGGGACACCCCAAGGTGACAGCTTTGTGGAAAGGGGGGCTTCCTGACCAAACTCTTGCTTTCAGGGGTGGGTTATTTCCCCGCCCCGGGCTGAGGCTTGGGGCATCCACCCCCCTCCCCGTTGTGCCTGGCTCGCCGCCGGCCGTGCCGCCGTCGGTGCGAGCGGGCAAGGGCCGGCAGGCTTCGCGCGGGACGGCTTTTCATACCTGCACACGGGACTCGGTGAGGCCGATGCGCAGGGCCAGCTCCTCCCGCATGAAGATGTCCGGGTAGTGGGTCTTGGCGAAGCTCCTCTCCAGCTCGTTGAGCTGCGCCGGCGTGAAGCGGGTGCGGTGCCGCTTCTGCTTCTGCTGACCCTGCTGCTGCCCGGCCTGGTTGGGGTTCTGGCCGCCCTGCTGGCCTTGCTGCTTGTCAGGGTCTTTGGCGCTGACGGCAAGGGAGCTGGGGTTGGATCCCACCGTGGTGATGTCCTCCCCCGGCAGCAGGGTGGTCCCTTCCACCGTGTCCGAGTTGGGAGCCATGTCTCCCGGGTGTCCCCCCGGATCCGAGCCCCCTACGCCCAGCCGACACTTCACCGCCTCTCGGTGTCCCAGCAGCTCGGCCGCATCTTTCATCCCTGCGGAAGCAAAGGAGCGGCAGTCACTCGCCTGCAGCCGGGCATGGATTCATCAGAGCCGCTCTCCAGTGCATTGAACTGGCGAGAGACATCCAACCACCGCCACCGCCTCCGCCCCGCCGTGCCCCGGCCGGCCGCCCGCCAGACCCGCAGCCCTGCTAGGCTCCACGACGCGCCGAGACCCCGGCCCGGCGCGGCGCGGGCAGAGGAAAGAAAACTTTACACCGAACAGCTCCTCTTCCTCCTGAAATAACCGGCTCCCTGCCCGACCTCCCCCTGAGAGACCAAGGGAAGGGAAGAGGACGAGAGCAAGTTTTCCCGGGTTCAACTTGGGTGTTCCAGGGGAGCTGGGAAGAGAAAGAGATGAAGAGAAAGAAATAAGGCTCGAACCGCCCTGCTGCCGGGAGCAATACCTCCCCGACAGATGCGCGGGGACCTCGGTCAGTCTGGCCGATCTTTCCCTTCTCCTCCCTCTGCTCTTCTAAACAAACTCATGAATAAGCATAAATGGACAGATACAGATATTTCTCTCCCCCTTTTCTTTTTAAGGAAAATAAGGAGGGAGAAAAGAGAACAGGCGAGCAAGGAAAGGCCACCCAGAACTCCGTAAACACCATCGAGCACATCTGTCCTAAAACAATAATCATCATAATAATAATGTGTAGGTATGTATATAAAAGCTGGGGAGAGAAAAATTAAATGATCCACAACTCGCTGTAGATCTACATACTCCATAGGTCTCACTCTCTCTTCTTTTTTATGTTAAATCAAATTAAACTTTAATACAGTACAATTACTTTTAAAGGAATTAGCCCATTTAGATCGCATTAAGGTAAAATAAGGAACAAATTGTCAATTTCCTGCCCCGGCTTCCTCCCCGCTCGCCGCCGCCGCCGGTGCAGCCGCCGCGGGGCGGGGGGGTACCGGGGGAAACTCACCGAGACGGGCGTCCAGGAGGTCGGCGTGAGACAGCATCGCGCACCGCTCCAGGGCGAAGGCTGTTCCCCCCCAAATTTTAGCGGCCTTAAGTTATTTAAAATAGATATAAGATATGAGATATATATATATAGAGATAGATATATATATATATAGATCGTCTAAATGAAAGAAAATTCGGTGTGTGGTTAAAAGGGGGGTCTCTTGCATTATAATGTCCTTTAGAGAGACGGGGAGGTGCTTAACACTTCAATGAACCCGTGAGCAGCTCGGCGCGGGGACCAATCAGGAGGGCAGCCTGCAAATGTCAGCGCCCGGAGCGCCCCGCTCCGCCCGCCCGCCGCCCGCCCGCTGCCGCCGCCCCGGCCTCCCGCCGGCCCGGCCCGGCCCGGCCCGCACCGCGCCCGCGCTCCCTTAGCCTGCTCCGCTCGCCTTGGCCGCCCGCCTTCTCCCTCTGTCCTTCTCTTCCAAATGCACATTTGCCACACTCCTCCGCTCCGGGTCGCCCCTGATTTATCGGCTTTTATTGTTTTTAATGCCTTCTCGGAGCGCACCCTCGCATCCGATCCGAGCAGTCTCCCGGGGGTCTCGCAAGCCCAGCCCCCACCGAGCGCTGTGAGCGGGGCAAACGGGCTGCGCGGGGTCGGGCAGCGCTGGGCTCGCTGGCCGGGAGCCCCGGGGAACCTGTGGCGGGAGTGGCCGGGGAGCCCGCGGTCAGGCTCTCTCTCACCCATCCGAGCCCCGACGGCTGCTGGGCGTCGAGGAAAGAGAAACTTGACCGAGTTCCCGCAGCGGGCCGTGCTGCACAGGCTCCCCTGGCCCCCGGGGCTACCCGCCACCTCGGCCTTGCCCCGCTTGGTGCCGAGGCAGAGCGCAACGAGGGGCAAGGGAGCCGACACCATGCGTCCCGGCCGACCGGGGAGCTCTGCCTCCCTGCCCGGGATTTAAACGTCCGATAGGGCCCGTAAGCCCTATTTTTCGGGTAAAGTTTCCAAGTTCGGCTAGCCTACAAACTCAGCTTAAAGCAGTAAATAAAATTAAAGGCTTTTTATTTTCCTCTTGAATATGTTAAACTACTTGAACAATTTAAAGTGCTTTGCAGAAGTGAAGCGAACCATTTCTAATGTTCTGATTTTTCAAAGCCAGCCAACAACAAAGTTTAGATTAGTAATATATTTCTAACCAGAGTAATTTTCAAGATCATTAGGCATTTATGTAATTAGTGCCAAATCTATAAGCTTTTATTACGATTATTAGAGTAAAATCAGTATAAATTTGTACTAATTTACTACTGTTTAGACTTGGCTGTCAAGCCAAGAGGTTCTTATTGTAAATGATAACTGAGGAAATTAAGTGCAAAATTCTGTACCATTTCTGATCCGCTCCTAAACAATCCGTTTCAATTGTATTTGCAGCAGAACATAATGCCCTTTTAAAGTTATTTGACTTGTATTTTTATTTGCAAAACAAGAAAAATACCCTCTACCCGGGCACAATGAAAACTGATATTTACTACTTCCAACTTGATTAACATTGATTTTTAATTCAAAAGTGATGCAATTAAGATTATTCATTTAGTGCAAATAAAGCTTCCACCAAAAAGGGAGCCCAGTGAAGTCTATGTTAAATAATACGGCGCCAATGGCTTTTTTTTCCGCCATCCAATTGACTTGCACAAAACATTGTAAATACTGCATGCGAACAGATGCAAGAGTGGTTTTGTTTGCTGCTCAGATGTGCAGGGGTTTCGGCAGAGACTGAAGGAGACAAAGGAACCGGCCGACCGATCTCTAGGGCAGTTTTGCTGCCTTTTTTTCTCTCTCCTCCCAGCTCAGGCTACATTGATTCAATTCAGCTTTCAAGACGTCGGGCTGTTGCAGAGAACCTGGGTGCTCGGGAACGGCCGCTCAGAGCAGGAAGAGACCCAGAGCCGGGCCACAATTTAGCCGGAGACAGAGAAAAAAAGAGATGGAGGTGGGGTGGGAGTTTTGGGATTGGGATTTTTTTTTTCCCCTGGCTGGATGGGGGACTGMGGAGATAGCACATTTGCTGCGCTTTTTTCCTTTGAAAATTATTATCTGTGTGCAGCTGTAGGGCAGGAAGGGAAGACCCGGCGGTGGAAATTGCCAGGAGGAACCCCCCGGCCCGCTGCCGGGCGTCAGGACCCACGGAGCAGAGCCGGCGAGAAGTCGCTGGCGGGGAAACGGGCCGGTGGCGCGGAGGCAGTGGGCAGCCTTTCGCGGCCGCRGGAGCCTGGTCTGCCAGGGCCGGGGTGAGGCAAGCGATCAGGCGCTGGCCGGGGCGTTTGGGATTCAGTTTTAGTTGTATCTGCTGGCACAAGTGTGAGGGCGCTGGAGGTGCCTGCAACCGGCTTCTGCCGAGCGCGCTGTGGGCAGGATGGCACGGCGTGCGTGTGCATCTATTCCGTGTTGTTGTATGTTACAGGTCGATAAATAAATGTGTAATAGTTAATGTGCAGACACATCAGAGTAATAACAATGGGATGAAATCAAAGGATTATCAATCTCTGTTAGTAACTGCTGAATAACAATGTTGCGGTGTGATTGATAGCGCGCTTCATTTTATGACTTTTCTATTGCTCTTGATTTTTATAGCAGTATAAACAAACTAAATCATTTCTTCCAAGACTTCAGAGCGCAATCGTCTTAAGGGAAGGGGGGAAATCAGAGAAGGAAGTCTGCGGGAGAGAAAAGAGCRGACTGGGCTGACACTTAAGCGTGTCAGAAAGAAAATGACAATGGGGCACATGTAAAATACCCTAATCACATTCTGCTTTCGCGCACTCCTGTTTTGTCAAGTGCCCGAATTCACCTGGGCAGCGTCGGCGATGTATTTACAAGGATTTTATTCCCCGTCATCTTTCCATTTTCCCAGTGTAGCCAGAAAACTGCCAGTCAAGTCCATTCCCTGTTACAATTTACGGTATTCCCCACATGATCATAGGAACTGAAGTTCCTAACAAGGAAAGGCTTTAGCACAATGGCCAAAAATCTTCAGAGTGACACGAGTGTCTTCAGAAATCACTTCAGAGCAAAGTAAAAGGATTTTCTATGACGGATCCAGTGATTTTTCCTCAATAAATAGGTTTTAGATTGTTACACACACGTAGAACTGGAACAAAGGGCAGTACCAGAAAATATATTGGTTGCCCCTAATAAAATTTATTTAGACAGTTTATTTCTCATAAAAAATAGAGATTGAATTTCGTACAGAAGCGCCTGCCAAGAGGCCAGGCACTGGGAGATCATCTCCCCCCCGCACCTTCCTTTGCTTCTCTTTCCTTTTCCATCCCATCCCTTCCTTTCCCTGCCCTGCCCGGCGGCGCTCGGCGGGCCCGATCCCGGGGTCCCGGCCGGGGCCCGCTCTGCCCTCCCCTGCACAGCCCCCCCGCGCACGCCAGCCGATCCGCCCGAGCGAGGGCAGCGGGAGCGGGGCGTGCCGCGTTTGGGAGTAATATAACCCTAATTCTCCAGCGCTGTGACCCTGGTAAGAAAGGGTAGAGAACTTTCCAACCCCCAGAGCTCCCCCTCTCTCCTCCCCGCTAAACTAAAGCCCTGATTGAATGAGGCTGTAATATAAACAAGTGTATTTAACCAATTCTGCTCTGATTTAGAAACAGAACCTTCTTTTATCAGAATAATTATATTTGGAGCGAGGAACACAGTAAAATAAGGTTAAACTGCTAAAGTCAGCAGGGTGGCTTGGCATAAATGGCTGATAAGATTTGTAATTTGATATTTTATTTATGTATTTCTTGAGCATCCATCCAGTTAAGGCGGCTGCTGTATGCAGAGCACCGTAATTGGTTTTTACACGTAGCAACGCTCACAGCATTTACCAAATGCAACTTTTAGTTGCCTGGCTTGTTCGTGCGGCTTTTTTTTTTTTTTTTTTTTTTTTTTTTAAGTATTTTTTTCCTTTTTATTTCCAGACAGTAGTGTTGAAATATCGGATATTATTATTCACATTCCCGCTGTTCAGTGCTGCATTGTAACATTGTTCGCTTTAATGAGAAGCGCCTCCCTCAATAATTAACGACCTCACATTTCCCTATTTTCTTGCCTGATGAAAAGAATCAATTTTAATTCATTGTAAATTACARCTATGCTTTTGAGTGTTATTTGCTTACTTTTCCACATCGACATACCCTAAACACAAATGACAAATCAAACTATATCCTTTCGTTAGGGGTAATTTGAAGTTAAGAAATGGAAAAGCATAAACACGTGTTTTCATTTCAATCAACCCTCTCGAAAATATGACTTCTTTGGAAACGAAGGACAAGGCTGCCAGCAGCTACAGATTCCAATTTATTCATTCTAGTCAGAGCTAAACGTGACGATCATCGCCGCTTTACGACATTAGGCTGCACGTAGCATTTTGTCGCTGCAATAAATATACTTCTTTGCAAGCAACTTTATGAAGTTTAAAGGCATCCGAGGCAAGAACGCTCGCAGCTGATCAAGAACGTGGTCATCAGGTGCTCCGAAAACAGCCTCC
The DNA here is from genome assembly GCF_030028575.1 of Malurus melanocephalus. Taxonomy (NCBI): domain Eukaryota; kingdom Metazoa; phylum Chordata; class Aves; order Passeriformes; family Maluridae; genus Malurus; species Malurus melanocephalus. The sequence goes on from NW_026623263.1 coordinate 2,336,274, forward strand.
CTAAGGTCGTCAGGGAGAGCTCGGGCCACCTGCCATCTATTCTCAAACACTGTTAAGAATAGCATGTTCCCATTTGCTTATTTATCTAAATATCTGCATCTGGCTACGGCGGAGCCAAAGGCAGCGTCTGCGACTGTCTCCTCGCGGGCAGGCTGCGGGCAATCTCTCGACAGTGAAGCGGTTACTTTAGATTGAAAGGACGGCTTCTATCAATTAATTTTCATCAGAGCGATGACAACCAGTCTTTTATGGGGAAAAAGCTATTTTAATATAAAGGAATGCCTGACACCTCTGCCGCTCTCACCCGACCAGATGCAAACTCTTTCTACACAAAAGTCAACTCCCTCTCTCCATCCAGCTTTGTATGCAAGCATGTTTTATTTTATGTGTATGTATAGGCTTTTGACATAATATTAAGTTCATAAACTTAAAAATGCGGAACCCAAGCGTAAAGCACTGGACTGTAGCTTATGCAGTCAGACAGGAATTATTGGGGCTGCCCCGAAAGGCGAAGGGAACGCCGGTATAAATCATTTTTCAGATACATCTCTGTTTAGGCAAATAGCACACTTCCGGGAAGACTTTTACTACTGAGCCTTGAGGAATTTATTTAACACATACCTGTATTTTTAAAATCTCCATCCGCCAGGTGTAGCAATGACAAAATACACACCACAGGCTAATGTGGATGGAGTATTTAACTTTCTCCCCTTTTAAGGCCACAGTTTTAATCCCTTCAATTGCATAGGTGGTATATAGTAATAAGGAACATACATATTTTGTTTGTATGTGTTAAGCTGGCTGCTTTTCTGATTTCTATTTACTCAAAATAAATAATCATATATCAGTTATTCAGTTAGGTGACAAGTCTAGTAATTGGAATAAAAAGAAAACATCTCATCCTTATCTCTTCCTCTAACTAGATATAGCGCTAATAAGACTGCATCAATCTTATCTGGCAAATAAATAAAATAGACAAACAAACAAATTCGCCTCCAACAAGTTAATGTGGTGTATCTGAGTGGAAAGTAGATATTTTCACGCATTCTGGAGATGAGGAGTGACTTTTAATAAAATCACAAGAAAAACAAATGTAATTCTGTAAGCAATTTCAGAGCTCAGCCATCTCTCTCCCGCGYCGTTACTTAGCATTCTCCAGCCGTCCTAACCTTTTCTTTTAAAAACCAGTTAGTTCCAGAAATATGACTGTCACTCAATCTGGGACCTTTCGATCCACCTTCCTTTATTATTTGGGGGCAATCCTAGAGGTAATATGGCTTATTTTACAAGGATGATTTTTGTTGACTTTTTTCTTTCCCTCCCTCTCCCTTTCCTTTCCCCTCTTGCCCGAGCGCGGCTAATTCGGGGCGTCTATATTCACTCAATTAGAGAAATCTAAAGAGAAAATCGATCTTCCATCTGCAGAAATGCCAGCTTAACAAATTAGATTCTTGTTTCGTGCAGGTGATTTGGTGACAGTCGGGGAATTAGAAGTAATAAGTTGTTGTGTTTGAGACCACCTCCTCGCCCCCGGCCCTCCGCCCTGCCCCCGGCCGGGCCGCGCCAGGGGAGCGCCGCGCCCGCGCCTCCTCCGCCGGCCGGGCGGGCGAGCCGCCGCCGCCACCGCATCTCCCGCTGTAATTAGTGCTGCTGCCCTCCATGTGGGCTCGATTAAACCGTGATTTAGCCGAAAGAAATATAATTATGGCTGCAAATAAAATAATCAGCATTGAAGAGCGATTTCCTTAATGAGATGGAGCGGTTGCACGTCACGGAGTAAAGGGGTCTCATTAGGAGGTGGTAATGAGGCTTGGGTGAATATTGGGAGTTACACAAAATATCTAAACTGCTGAGAACACCCAGCGCCGGGCTTGGGCTGGGTTCTCACTCCCGGCCGGGCCCAGAGACCGCCGGCCGCTGTCCGCCGCCCACTTGTATCTCGGCCGCCCTCAGCACGGACCCAGCCCGCTCTCGGGCTGCCCGCCCCGCCTGCGGGCTCTTGCGGAGGACGGACGTCCGCGGCCACTGCGCTCTGCCCACCGTCGGGCAGCGCCTGGGGATGGCGCGTTTCGGGTACGGCTGATTCACAGAGCCGACAGCGCGGCCATTTTAACGAGAGAAGCAGCAGCAGCGCTTCTGCTGCCGCCCGCTGCCGCCCGCCCGGCTCTCCCGGCGGCTGGGCGGCGAGCACAAGGCGAAAGCTGCGAGGCCCCGAGCCGACGAGACCAGCCCGCGCCCCGGGCGGCAGCGCAGGGGTGAACGGCGGAGTCGCAGAACGTGAATTAGTCCCGATACGGCCAATTAGGGAAATGGATCCCGGCTCGCCCACCAAGGAGCGCCAGGCCGCCGCAGGCGCGAAGCCGCCAAGATGGTGGCGCTGGGGGCCGCCTGCCGCGCATGCGCCGCGCGAGCAGCGAGGGGATGGCGGCGGCGGGAGAGGCCCGTGAGGCCGGAGCRCGGCCCGGGATCCGTGAGGGGCAGACCGGGAATGGCGGCAGCGGAGCACCCGCTTCGCCASGAATGACCGCAGTCACCGGCTGCTCCCCGCGGAAATTGCGTGCTGGCTCTCTCGTGTGGCGGAAGGAAACGCGTTGTGTCTTCTCCGCCTTGCCCCCGCAGCTTTGTGTGTTCGATTTTTGATAGTGTAATATGGGGCGTATCTTGGTGTTTTTCCGTATAATCAAGAAAAACGGCTTGCATATGAAATGATAAAGTAAAGGCCAGAGTATTTGTCATTTTCTGCTTATGCGCTCAGTAACTTAAAGAGGAGACAAAACATATTTTGTTCTCATTATCACTGAAAACGTTTCACTTTTCAGCTTGATGCCAGTAGTAGATATAAAGGTTAAGTGTCTTAATGGGGAACAAAGTCTGTGTGACATTAGCAAAAAATGCAGGGAGGCTGTGCTTGGCAGCAGGCGAGAGGAGAGCCGCAGGAACACCGATGGCCCCTGGGTTGAAGGCTTGTCCTACTCTTCTAACATAAGAGAGGTGATTATAATTTGCAGTTGGTTTGGGCAGGTTTTTTTCCTGACTACCTTCGTGTTTTCACTGTATCAGTGTATGTAGAGTGTGGCATTAAAGTGTTTACAACGTATATATATGTGTATGTATGTATGTTTGTACACACACACATCCCAAACAGTGTCATTTGTTTCCCATTTTGGTACTTTGTACAACAATGGAGTCATGCCAGCGCCTGCCAGATTCTAGTTCAGGATATCCTGTTGGCAGTGCTTAGGTTTATGACCATATCCATGTTGGTTCTAAGGGACAGCTCTTTCTTCAGGTTGTACTTTGTTTTTTTTCTAGATTTTTGGGTTTTGAATGTTTGGTTCTGTTGGGAGAAATAGCWGATAATGTTTAGGGAAAAAAATCAGGACTCACTGGTTGGAAGAAGATAAATGTTTTCTAACACACACTTTTTTTGACTTTTGGAGTTTCATTTTCAGACCTTCTATCATTGTTTAATCTATGTTCCCTTTTCTGCACCAACAGAAACTCTTTTGCAGTCAGGTTTCTCTCCTCCTGACCAGTGGTTGATAGTTCAATCATGACTTACAGTGTTTGAAATTACATTCTGCAAAAAGAAGCATCTCTGTCTCCTAAAGTTGTGAACGGGGTAGTTTTCTGACACTTCAGCTGTAGCAAGGACATCTATGCACCTCACCCTAAGTCTTGTGGATTTCCTCATATTTAAACCTAGCTGTCCCTTCTCARTTGAAAGCACAGGCTGTCTATGGTAGATACTTACCATAAGCAGAGTGCCACAAGGTAAGATGAGGCTCAGGACCCAGAATTTTCTATCTTCTGTTGCTGGGGAAACTACAGGATGGGAAACCAGTGTTTCTTTACGCTCCAGGTGAGAATAAGGTAGCAGATTTTGTAATGGGYAGAAGGTACTTTGTGTGTCAAGAGAAACAGTGGGGAACTGGAGTACAATACAGAAAAGGTATTTTATTTAGTCCTAGAATAGTGACTAGGCATGAAATTGTTAGAGCCTTGAAACCTCCTTTTGCCTGCCCGACTGACAGAGGAGACTCTTGTGCTCATGATCGTGTGATGGCAGCTGTCTGACAGTGTGTGCCTCATTCTTTAGTGACAAGCACAGGGAGGATGGTGCTTGAGTAATAGAGGCCAACAGTCAGGTCACAAATAGAGGCCACCACAGGGGAGCAATAACATGTCACAAGCATGGTAAGTGTCTGACTAGGTTTATCTTCACCTGTCATTAATGAAGTCTGCTTTAGGTGAATTTCAGTCTAGAATAATAGTTACTACTTGGATTGGTAAACTTCTTTGCACACCAGAGAGTCATGGCATGAAGGAGTTTCACTCTGTAGATGCAGCAAATGTGGAACATTATGGCAGTAGTGGCATTGTGGAAGGTGGGGGTGAAAGGGGCCTTTTTCATAGGCTTCGTCATAATTACTGCTCTTTTCATACTCAGACCGGCAATGTGAGAGTGGTTTTCAAGTGGAATTATTGGGTTTTCCCTTTTAGCATTGGGTGGATTTCCCTTTTTAGCATTAGCAAGGATGTGTTAGTCATTTTCACTCTTTGAGGGTCTCTTGAGGAGCTAGAGGAACAGTCGTGTGTTGGGGTGTCCAAASTGGGAAGGGAGCAGAATGCAGTGTAGGGTTTGGTTGCTGATAATCAGCAAATCAAGTCTCCATGTGCAATGCTGATCTCTCCGAGTGTTAAGAGTTCTGTTTCCTTCTTAAGCCAGCTATATGAAGCAGTGAGGGGGTAGGGGAGAGGGTCTGTTGCAGTTGATGATCACATGCTGGAGGAAGAAACCTCCTTGCAAATGGCCTTTGTTACTTTGGATGGCTCCCAGCTGTCACTGTTCTTCTCTCGTTGCTGTATGCCTGCCTTTTGCTCTGCAGGGAGAAAATTAGAGAGGTAGAGGTAAAATAGCTTGATACAGTTAGGATGAGTGTGTTCCTTTTTGAATTCAATGTTTGAAAACAGTAATGGGCTCCTTGGACTGCTGACAGAGATTCCTAGCGGAAATAAGAGCTCAAGGGAGGCTGGTTTCCATGTAAGCATTGGTTAAATTCTGTTACCTAGGTGTAGCTCAAAAAGAAGCYGAAAGGGCAAATATTTTGTCTTGTAATATCTTTATAAGGTTTTTACCCTGGATTGCAAAGCACGTTGTCCTTTGTGATCATCTTGCTATGGTTCTGTTTTTAGYGCTGTGTATGTGGTTTTGAGCAACTTTTGGGTTTCAGAAGGCAGGTTGATTCTCTCTTTGGCATGAGAATTGGATTCATCTTCAGCCTGCAGTCCAAATCTTGTGCATCCAGAGTTAGCCTAGCTACCTGGCTCTTCAGCTCATTTCATCCTGTCCTCTCCTTTCCACCTGGGCATTTAATCAGATTTACCACCACTGACGACTGAGTTTTAGTGCAGAAGACTTTCAAAAACAGCTAGACATTTCAGGTACCTTTCATGTGTTAATCTTGCAGTCTGTGTGGTTTTTCTCTTGTAAGGGAGTAATTGCTTCTGCTTGCTTAACAGTATTAACTACCTGTATTATACTGCATAATCTTGGGATTACTAACTTCTGTGCTTAAAACTGTCAAAAAGTTCTGAAGTTGTGTGTAAACTGAAAATACTTTTTTTGCTTTTTCAGTTCAGTAGTTTGTTCACTTATACCAGAGGACAGAAGTACTAAATTGAAATAATCCTGACATCACCACTGGGAGAACAAATTCGAAACACTTTGCATTGGGTTTTTTTTGTATTTTTGTTGTTGTTTTTTGATTTGTGGTTTTGGTTGGGGTTTTTTTTTGGTGGGATTTTTTAGACTGGTTTTATTTGGTTTTTTTTTTGGTGAGTTCTTGTTTGTTTGTTTTGTTTGGGGTTGTTTTGTGTAAAAGTAAAGTAAGGGTTGGAAAGACTATTTGATTTTCTGAATGAGRACAAGCTACACTGCTATTGGTAACATGTCCTGGTAATAGTGGTCTACTGCTCTGCCTAGTAATGTCTGGCTAGTCAAAGATCTGGCCAGTGGGTGTTCTCCTTTTGCCTCTAATGCTGCAGAGCATTCTCTACATTTTCCTGTTTGTGCTTCAAGAAGGAGATGGAAACTTGGAAGTGAATTGTCTGTTTCTGAACGAACTCTATCTGAAGAGTAGCATATCTTTGACATTGAGCCAGCTATGAAGTGCTTTTAATCATAGGCAGCTGATGATGTTGTAATTTTTGAGTCAAGTTTGATATTTGGATGGCTAAATAGAGCATTGGTCTAGTTCTGAGTTTTTTATTAAAATTGGAGCCTCTCTGAAAGATGCTGTGTTTGGTGCAGAAGGGACTGGAATCTTCTGTTTCCCCACAGAATGTTTGTTCTTGAAAAAASTTCACCATTCTTACCTTTACTCATAGTTTCTGTGATGTGTTGTAATGTTGCTCTGGCAGCACTCCTTTTAATGGTAAGTTTAATGAAAGGAAAACAGTTTCCATGTCAGCTCCAACCTAGGCTCCTTTGAAGACATGGGTTCTGCTCTCTTGCCCTGGCACAGTGAAGACCTAATGTGATGATTTTTTAGATGTTTCTTTGTAAAATCTCAGTAATAGTGAGAAATGGACAAGGTTCACCAGCTCACTGTGTAGGCTGGTGAACAGTACATAGATAATGTTGATAATTACCAATTTAAAATTTGTTTTAGCAAGTAATCTGAGGTTGCTTAGCTTTGGTGTGAAAATTGCTTCGTTTTCATCCCTCCAAAAGCTTTTCTTTCCTCCCTACTGACTCATCCACTGTGCCTGTGGAATTTCAGAGTGAATTCTTAAGAATCCATAGGAGCCAGAAATTGCCAGTTAACTCAATACTCCTTGAATCAGTTGGTAGCACTCCAAAAATAGCAAAGGCAAACAAAGTGAGTTTATTATTGGCTTTAAAAAAAAAAGTTTCAAAATTTCTGTATACAGTACTTGTATATTTTTTATAAAACTGTTTAAAACTTTAGTTCCAGTTACAACCTTTTTTAATTTAAAAGAGCATAAGTTTACAGCTGTTCGATTTGTTTAACAAAGAATGTTTGGTTTCATTTTCTTTTCCACAGTTAAAAAAGGCAGTTTCCTCCCTTGTGCTGGTCAGAGTTCTTACTGCAATTTTGTTTGAATGTGACAAATGGTGTTTGATCCATTCTTGGAGGTGAGGTTCCAGTAGGCACGCACCATGATAAAGCCTTGGAGGAAGGATGCTTCTTAATCAAGCTCTGGCAAAGCTTCCTAGTTCTCATGAAGGATTATTGTCAGACTTGTTACACTTGTTTTCCCTTGAGTTTTGGCTACTGGCTTTTGTGTTCCCTACCTGTACTCAGTTCAAGTGTGAGAATACAGCTCCCTGCTACCACCACACAATGCACTGGAGCTTCCTTCATTTGGAGAAATTATGAGAGTGTGAAGGTGTATTTTTACTCAGGAAMACTGCAGTCCTGCTTGATATGCTTTCTCTGGCTTCTACTGATGGCAGGATGACTGGGGAAAAGACCCTTTGGTGAGGTCTAGTATCAAGGGCTGTTGAGGCTTTTTACAATGCTGTATTTTTCTGGTGGTGAGTTGCTCATACATTCCTTTTACAGGTTCAGCATTGGTTCAYTTTGGTGCTTAGATATTGTGAAAGTGACCCGAGAAAACGGAACATACATAACGTATTAGTACTTTTATGGAGGCATTGATTTTTATACATAAACTTAATAAAATATGATGTCTATCTTCTATGTTGAAAACAGAGGACAAGTCAAATCCGATCAATTGGTTTTGAAAGATACTCTATTCATTTATAAGTATTTTTAAACTTATTTTTAACCTGCTCCCTTGGAAATGTGTAGAAGCTGTAAAAGAGCAGAAAGCCAAGTCACTAAAAGCATCCAGAGGAATTTCATTTTATTTTCATCAACTAATCTACCCACTCACATCTATCTGTGTAAACTAATTACTTTTTTAATTAGGTAGCCTTTTTGATTGCTTATGGAGAGCTGTGGTGAAATTTACTGCTAATTATGCAGGGGCAGGAGGAAGCCTCTGGATTGTTAGGAAAGATGAGAAAATTTTATTTCCTTTTGTTGAAATGGAGAGCAAGTAGTAATTGATACATAAATAATGTGCATATTTTTCCAATTTCAACCTATTCAGCCTCTGTTAACCTTACTAATTGAGGCTGTTTCTGTGGGTTATTGAGTTTCCTTCCATGTAAGGTAGTATCTACAGTAACTTCAGAACAGTAGGGAAGCAAAACTGTTGTAGAAGTCTATCTTCTTTCTGTTAGTGTTTWTATTGAATGGTTCTAGAATGGTGATGTCTGCCCTGAAATGCTGGATGCTAGGATGTGCTAGCAAGTAGTCTGCACAGATCAAGAACTGATTTTTTCACTGTGATTGAATTTATGTTCAGAAAACTGAGGGAAGGTGGCGACACACATCCCTTTTGACATTGCCTTTGAAGTCCTAAGCCCATAAGTTTGGATTTATTGTGTTACTTGTGGTAACAGAGCACAGCCAAGATTGCACATGAAGAGAACCCAGAAATGGTTCTCTTTTGTATTTTCTGTTCAGTATCCTTATAAAAAGTGGGTTCTCTGAGAGATCAGATGAGAGAAGGGTTGTGAAGATGATTAGGTCAGAGACAACACTTTTTCCTCTCTCTTCCCTCAGGCTTGTAGTCATGCTCTGAGTCTGTATGAATGGTGAGACTTTGAACTAAATTTGCTACTTCACTCGCATTTGTTTGCAGTAGGCCTCACAGTTCACTTCTTGCCTTGCAAGTTCCATCCTGATTTCAGCTACATGTGAAACTTTCGGCTTCCTATCTTTGCCCTGAATGAGCTCATTTGTGTACAAAATTAACACATAAAATAGAATGACAAGTGGAAACCTAAAGTATTTTTGACACTGTGTGTGTTTGATGATTGAATAGGAAGTGGAAAGTCAGAAAAGATTAGTTCCTGGTACGTTCATTATGGAAGACCATTTTCACTTTCTTTGAGTCCTCTGTGTTGTAATGTGCAGAGCAAGATCTGAAGAGTTAGGCTGGTATCACTGAATCCTCTCCTTTGAGGGGACTTGGGATTTCTGCTGTATTAAAAGTGGTTMATTTCAGCTGTGTCACAAATCTTTCATATTTTTGAGTGAGAGGTTAAGTGCTGCTGAGGAAAGATGAATGCTCATCTATCTTTCATGGTGTGTAAATATGAGGCAGGATCAGCTGTCCCTGTATCATAAGTGACTGAGCTGTCTGGTCAAGACCTCTAGGAAGGCATCTCCAACAGCCTCCATGGGCACTCTGTTCCACAGCTTCATTTGTTTTCTGAGGAAGGAGCCTGTCCAACATTATTTTTCCCTCAWAACTAAAGGTCATTGCATCTTACTCTTTCTTCCAAGAAAATTTTATTACTTTCCTCTATAATTCTGTGTATGTTTGAAAATTATCACCATTGCCACCCTCAGTATTCTCCAGTAAAATGTCTGGATTTGCTCCTTCTTTTACACAGATTTTTTCAGTATTTTTAGTAGTTTTCACCATTTCCCTCTGAATCCTTACTTGTCCATCCTTTTAGTTGCAGCTTCTAGTTGCCATTATGTTTCTAAGTAAAGCCTTTCTAATAAGAAAGGGAGTGTAARGGTTGTTGCCCATTGTTTAAGAGCCACTTATTAAACTAAGCTAATGTTTAACATATAATTCACTAACATTCTTCCATGTCTCAGAAATGCTGTCTAGCTTTTATTTTATTTTTTATTTTATTCTTTGTTGGTGCAGTGGAAAATTGCTACTTCCATGTATAAGTTTGCTTTCTTATTTAAATATGTCCTTACTAAAAGAAATATTTTAAACTTTCTCCAGTTTGTCAGAAACCTTGTGATTTCTGATAGCGTCTGTGAAGATACTGAATACTCTGGTATCACCGCATATTAAATGCACACACTTCCTACTCTACTTTTGTCATACAGGTCGGGTGAAGAGAACTCTACCTTTAGGGGTGATCAGACCATTCAGTTTTAATAGTAAATTCTTGGTGATTGCTCAGTCTTAAGAACCTGTGCAGCCACCTGTGATACCAGTGTGGCAGTTCTGAGGACCCTAGTCAAYGAGGAATAACTATGGCCCAAGTATCAAGCATCTCCCTTGATTGGAACCTCTTGAGTTAGACCAAGGACACAAAGTCCCTCTYCCATACCCCAAGTATTACAATGCAGATCGACTGCAGCTCAGTTCAAAGGTTTCACCAGGAATGGGGAAGAGGTGTTGCTAAAACGGTGTTATAAGGACATAGAACAGCTCTGTGTGGTTTATGCTTTTTGTGGATTTCACCCAAAATAATAGCAGTTAGATCCTTCCTTCTTCTATAGAATGTTGGGAGTCTGTAAACAYACTGCTGTACCGCCAGAAGTTAAGACACCTCCAGAGGCATCTGGAGACAAACTATTTTCATGTGTGAACATACATTGATTTTCATCACTGAGACTGGCTGTTTCCTGTACTACAGGAAAATATGCCATCTTTAGAGAACTTAGTGATAGGGCACTTCCATTCTAAAGGCAACCTAAGCCACATGACAATCCTACTTTCCTTCAGCCAGTATAGGTCACACCTGTTTAGCTTTCATATTAAGCTGTATTTCTTATGGTACTCAGTAACTGCACATCATTTTTCTGTGGGCTTGTTTTCCAGAAGTGTGTATTCTTTCTTCTTCTGAACAGCAATTTTTATTTTAAACCCCATTTTACCCAGCAAAGTTGGCATCTCCCTACACCTCCTTTTCAGATCAGTATTTTTCATCACACTCCACTCCATGGCTGCAAACACAGACTTATTGCTGCAGTCTGTCAGCTAAGACACACGATCTGCTTTGTGCTCTCCAGCTACCTTTCCCAGTGAAGGTCCACAGAAGAAACTAGGTAAAGTGAGCATCCAAAGACATGTCTTTCGCAATAGCAGTTTATATGTGCTGTGAACTGGGTGGTGTGCTCTTGGCAGTTCCATGCCTTGGACATAATGCTGATAACGAGATATGCATGTTCTCTTATGAAACCATACAGTCACAACAGKTTTCACTTTTTAGACTTCTATGGTACTGGTCTGGGGTCACTTTAAAGTAGATCATTCTGAGTCTTTTGGTGTTAATCTGTCAGAGCAGTGCRTAAGTGTGATGGAGAAGTAGACTTACTAGTCTCAATGTGACTAAGATACATAAATAAGTACTGAAACGGCAGTTTACTCAAACTCAGGCAAATTAACAAAAAATTTTATTGAGTATTCAATTTAGCACCACACAAAAGGTACACTGTGCTTTGTGCTGCCTTTAAGAAACATGCCAAAACACTTCCAAACTAGAAAAACTAATGTAAAAAGCTTTCTCATATATCAACAGAGCTTACTACTGGCTTTAGAGAAGTTACTCTGGAAAAAAACACAGCTTTTGTACATAGTGTTTTAATGGTCTTCCAGGCAGACTAAGCATTTGTTCCCTCACCCATGAGCTCTTCTCATGTTCTAGGGTTTGAACTTTGTTTAGAAAAAATAAAACTTAAGCCAAGATGCTGTCAGGAAAAGCATTCAGTCCAGAACTCTTAATAGCAGATGSAACTCACTAGTCCCTGCTAAACTGTTTCCTGAAAAGCAAAATTTTGATCAATCCAAATTGTATGAATTGGGCTCTACAAATCAGTGTCAGGCACACTGAGAAAGATCTGTAATCAGCTTTTAATTTTGTCTTGGACTCAAAGAAAAACAAGGAGTACATACTTGATAAAATTACAGAAAAATTGCATCATAGAAAATGGGTGACTGAGAAGGGTCATTTAGTCTACCTTCTCTTTCAATACACATTGTTGTGCTATAATGGCTTGAAATTATTTCAAATATAAGGTGCTTCTAAAGCCTATGTCAAGGGGTGAGAACAAGATGCAATCTTTCCAATCCAAACYATTCTATGATGCTATTTCATTCTAAAGTAGTTAATGGTCCCTCACATAGTCAAATTTTATTTCTTAGCCTGAACTCTTCAGATTTAAGTTCTCTATATTAATTACGCAAAATGGGCTTTATTTTAATTGGTTTTTTTAAATTGGGGTGAACTGGAAATAGATCTATTTTGCCTGAATATGGAACACACAAGTGTTTCAGAGCATTCTTTATTTGATGCATCTTGCAATTAGAGAAAGGTTAGTTTGCATAAAGGGAACCTTAGCAAGTCAACAATAATAATAGAGCCATAGTCAAATAAAAGAGTGGAATGGACCCCGTGCCAATGCATATRAAGAGAGAACTGGAAAACTGCTAGGCTTCCAGCTTCACTGACTCCAGTATGGAACGTGCTTCTTTATACTCTTCAGCTTCTTCCAATTCTTTTTCATTTTCCTGTAATCAAAACCAACATTTTTGAGAACTCTGAAAAGTAACTGTTGTGGGATTAAATTTAAGAAGGTAAAAAACCCTACTAACAACAGGTAAGGAGAAGGCTGAGGTACTCAATATTTTTGTCTTACTGGCAGCCTCTTCCTACCCCTCTTAAATGGACAGACTATACAATAGGGACTGGGAGAGCAAAGATCAGGTTCATGACCACCTGAGGAGACTGAATGTACCTAAGTCTATGGGACCTCACAAGATGCCTCCCAGAGTCCTGAGGGAATTGCCTGGTATAGTTGCCAAGCTCTTCTCCATTATATTTGAAAAGTCAGGGCAGTCAGGTGAAGTCTAAAGACTGCAAAAAGTCTGAATGAGTGACTGAGCCATCATTGTCRACTACATGGTCCCCCCACAACATCTTTCTGAATTGGAGAGAGATGGATTTGATGGGTGGACGCCACTGGATAAGGAATTGGCTGGATGGCCACTGACAGAGAACTGGTCAATGACTCAATGTTTGGATGGAGATCAGTGATAAGTGATGTGCCTCAGGGGTCTGYATGGCAACCAATGTTATTTATTATCTTCATTAATGACATTGAAAATTAGATCAGTAAATGTGCAGGTAACACCAAKCTGARTGGTGCAGCTGATGCACCTGAGGCATGGGATGCCATCCAGAAGGACCTGGACAAGCTCTAGGAGAGGGCCCAATCTCACACAGTTTAACAAGACCAAGTTCCAAGTGCTGCACCTGGGTCAGAACAACCCTGGTATCAACAGAGGCTGGGGATGAACAGATCACAGCAGCCCTGCTGAGAAGGACCTGGGGTRTGGTTGGGTGAGAGGCTGGACATGACCCAGCCATGAGCACTCCCAGCCCAGAGAGCCAAACGTGTCCTGGGCTGCATCCAGAGCAGCGTGGGCAGCAGGGCCAGGGAGGGGATTGTGCCCCTCTGCTCYGCTCTGCTGAGACCCCACCTGCAGGGCTGCATCCWGCTCTGGGGWCCCTGYACAGGAAGGATATGGAACAGTTGCAGTGACTCCAGATAAGGCCACCAAATGATCAGAGGGCCTTTTAGGACAGGCTCAGAGTTGGGTTTATTCAGCCTGGAGAAGGCTCTGGACAAGCCCTCACAGCAGCCTTTCAGTACTTAATTGGGGGGCCTACAAGAAATATAGGGACAGACTTTTCAGCAGGGCCTGTTGTGACAGGACAAGGGGTGATGGTTTTAAACTAAAAGAGGGTGGATTTRGACTAAATATACAGAAGAAGTTTTTTACGGTGATGGTGGTGAAACACTGGGACAGGTTGCCCAGAGAGGTGGTAGGTGCCTCATCTATGGAAATACTCATTGTCAGGCTGGATGGGGYTCTAAGCAGCCTGAGGGAGTGGCAGATGTTCCTGCTCACTGCATGGGGGCTGGAACTGAGCATTTATTCTGAAAAACAGTAGCAGCAAACTACCTGAGACTAGGACACTTGAGTTTTTCATTGAAAAGGTATTTGTATTTTAGCCATCAGTATCATCTGGGACATAATTCAGGGTGCATAATTTTAGCCTCACAATACTATTTACATGTGTAGCTGAATTCTTGATGAGAAGGCAGCTTTCAAAATAAGCATGATCATCTCCAAATGTAGTATAGATTCTGTGAATCTRTTTGTACCAGATAGTCTTTATTTCTGCAGGGATTCATATCTTAAAAACATGGCAGTACTGCTCACTTCACTAATAAAACATAAAGCAATACTGAGCAAGGACTCATCTGACCTGTCCATAGCATAATAAAAATAGTAACCRAAGTATTTTGATTATTTCAGATCCCTACAAGCATATTATATACATTTACACTATCTATAAAACCTAAAGTGGGTGAACTGATTTTCCCTATGATGGAACTAGCACCGGAGTTCTAAGTGTACGTCAAGCATTCTGTTAAAGACAGCTTCCAACATACACAATCTTCACAGACTGAAGACCAGATCTGCAAAGACAGTTAACTAAAGTGAAATACTGGGATCTTATAGTTTGCTGGTCTTGGGACAGAAAAGTAATAGAAAGTAATTCCTTAATCAGTCTTAATTTGCTGCTGTTGTTTATCCAAGTTCACCTAGAACAACAGCATTTCTTRATCAGTGGGGTATGGTGCAATACTCACTAGTAGTTGAGTAAGCTCTGCATGTGCGACTTCTAGTCTGCGCTGGCAATCTGGAATCATCATTCGTGACTCTTGTAAGATCTCGATCTGTGAAAATTAGAAGCCAATGAAATTAGATTATATTCCAGAGAGAAACATTATCTTTTAGGGTAAGTTTTTACTCTGAAAAATCAGCAATCTAAGTCATTATCTAGGAACTTCAGAACAGTTGCACCTATCTTCTGAATAGGCTTCTTAAAAGACACTCACACTTAGCATAATTGCTTAAAACTCTGTTAATTTAGAGGACATTTCCATTTACTCTGTGCTTAATCGAATATAAAGTATTAAGTGCAAGAGAGTATTTAGAATAATCTTTCCCTGAGGAAAAAAGGACAGCTTAGTAAGGTTTTCAGCATTTGTTAAAAAGTCCATTTAAAACAAACTTTCTCCTGCTGTCATGAAGCAGCTCCATCCAAAATGGGATCAGCTGGTTATATAAATATCTCCTGCATCTTTTGGGTAATAAAGAAAAAGAATGTTCAGATAATACCCCATRGAGATAATTACTGCATGAAAAAAGTTATTGAGTTATTGATCACATTGTGTGCAGACTGCAGGAGGCTGTGACTGAAAGACAAAGGTAAAGAAAAATGAAAAGCAAAGACCAGCAGGCTCATATTTTTGTTGCTTATCATGCATAAAAAGTTATTACATATCCTTGTGCTTCATTTTAGGAGAAAGATTATTCTCACCATGCACTTTGAACAAAATTACTAAACTGGCACCCCACTGAATCTGAAAATCCTGCCACCTCCAAAAGAAAACAACGTCAGTTTTAAGAAAGGGAACATTTATTTCATGGAGCATTTCTGGATCTGAACACCAAACACTGAGAAGAAAAGATGTGCAGTGTTGTTCAGTAATGTTATATCTATTTAGAAATGAAAATCTGTTAGGTATTTAAAAATAGAACATCTACGTTCAGGATAACCTGCAACAGAAAGCACTCCCTTTAAATGGCTTATTTCATTCTGTCATTCCTATACTGTACTCCTATGCTAGCATTAATGCTGGTGTACCAAAGGGTCATTGTAAATGGGATGTCAAGCTGTAGTTAAGAATGCATTTATGTGTTCAGGAAGGCTTTATATAACAAGACATTATCACCATGGTTTTAAGTGTCGTAAGTTCTTAGTCCAGCTGGTTTTGAGAGAAAAAAACTTTAGTTTCTAATCTTACATGTTTCATCAGTCAGTGTAACATCCACAGAATGAGGTGTGCCATAAATTGCACGAGATGACATCTCTTACCTTACGTAGTAGAATACCTACAGGAGTGAGAATATCCAGTAATTACTTCCTTGAGCCAGCATTGCTAAATGTTTGTGTGTTGTAGATGGTATGAAATTAATAATTCRATATCTGCCACTAGATAAGCAACCTGAGAAGGCATTTAAATCTATAATCTGTAAGGTGTACTCCTGCCTGCTCTAAGAAATGAACACATCTACCCAAATCGTTCTATTCAAAACAACATTCGACTTGAGATAAAAAAGGGTAACCAAGTTTTATTTATGTCTGCCAGTGGTTATGCAATGATGAATAAAAATCAGAAGGATGATAAATCTTTGAACTATATTCAGCAGGTGCAAACAGCTGAAGATTAGAACAGAAATTTTGGGGAACCATTATCATTTAACTTCTGCACAGATCACTTTTTTCTTCAAGTAATGCTAATAATCCGAGATAGACTATTTACTTTTACAAACACATAATAAAGCAAAGTCAACAGCTCAAATAATTATATAAGCTTTAGGACTGGACTGTTAAAAGTATTTGTTCTCCAACTTCTATCAAAATTCTGCCAGACTTTCTGACTGAACTCTTCAGAGTGACAAGCACGACAGCACTCAAACTCCAGTGACAGGTACTGCAGCCATTTCCGTTCCTGTGACATTCACTTGCAGATACTCAAATTCCACTGACCAGATAGGGGCAATTCAAACTCCAGCTAAAGACTGTTGTTTAACCCCAGCCAGCAGCTAAGGACCAGGCAGCAGCTCACTTGCTCCTGTCCCCAGCCTGCTGGGGAGCAGGTAACGGGAAGGTAAACTTTGTGGTTAAGAACAATTTAATAATTGAAAAAAATGCAGTAATAATAATAAGAGAGGAAGAGATACCAGTTTTATCAGCTTCAAAGTGATAGAAGCAGAGTGTGTTGATTTGGGTTTTTTTCCCAGGTCCCACRTCTAACCATGAGATTTAGAGATATGCAGATCCACAAATAATTTGAAAGCAACAAAAGAAAACCTCCACAGGGCTCTCCTTGCTCTYAGAAGGACAGCCTGATATACTACTTGGTCACAGGGTATAGTGGCAGTATTGTTTCACATGACAAGAGTGGTCTTTAAACAGAAGAGGTAGACTCAAAACCATGACAAATGTAAATGAGTCATATATGTACCAATTATATACACACATATCGATACAGTATAACTTTTAAATACTGTCACATAATCACTTGCCCRTTTTCTGTTGCACCGATAATCCTACCAATATAGATCTACTCAAAGATGGCAGAGGAGAAGAAAAAGACATGCAGATAATCGTTTGCTAAAACAAGTGCTACTGGTTTGAATTAGTTTTCATTAAAAAGTCTGTAAAACATTTGGAATCCCCTGACTAATTACAGCCATATCTGGTGGAAGGACAGAGATGTAAAAGAAAAAAAAAGCCATTTCTAAGTATCACGAATACCAAAGGTTCCAAAATTTAGTAATCCCCCTAAGTACGGGGGATTGTAACACAAAATAAATAATGGCCATTGGTTGGCTAATGCATATTTGTAACCTAAATCCACACCATTGTATTATTTCTCATCTCAGTAGTAAAYGAGGAGTAGTTTCGAGGCACAGTGTGCTGGGCCAGGATGGTGGTGTGGGGATATAAGGAATAGTACAGCACAGATGATGTAAGAAGAAGCTGGGCATAGGGAAGACAGGAATTCAAAGGAGATACAGTGTTAAAGTAAATTTGGACAGAAAAAAAGTCCACAAATGCACACAAGAATTACAGGAMACTCAGTTTTATGAGTTCTACTTCTCTAAAATAACCTCTCAGGCCCAAAAGAAGCCTGAGCTACACAAGCACAGAGTACAATAGCACATTTACTGTAGGTAAATTGTCAAATACACTGATCGAAAGATTCCTGAAGGACCTTGAAGGAAAGATTCAGTAAAGARCTGGAAAACACTCTTGTTTCRACAGTGCTTGAATGTTTCAAAAAATGGCCATGTGCCAACAACAAACCACCTACCACTTTGTTATTAGGAAAAAATCAGGTTTAAACCCGCGACACACTTCTAGCATGAAAGTTGAAGGACAAGGAGGAAACCCTCTAGATCTAATACCTTGGTATTTCAAATGAGTTTTCTCAACAGCTCCTCTAAGATACGGTCTAATCCTGTGTCTTCTACAGCAGATTACTTTAAGACATGAAAGACTTAAGAATGGAATGGAATCCAAAAGGTAATTATATCTGCCTAGATAAAAAGGAAAACACTCTTTGGAAAACAAAAGGGAAAGAAGAGGATCACAGTAATGCTTTTTCATAATCTGGTTTATTTCCAAAAATATGAATGCATTTTTAATACCAGGTCTATGTTAGGAATATTATGCTGTACTTAGTCTAGAGAATTCCAAGTTGCTTGTCAAGAAAAAAAATGTGCTTGTTAAGGATACTCTCCAAATACATGAGGAGAAGCATTAGATCTTCACTAGCATTTCCAGTGCCTCTTTACTAAGCATCTAGACCTAGAATTCATTACTAAACAAAGATGATCTATTCTGAGGGGGCAAAAAACCTAATTATGCAAATAATGAGGCTGGTGTGGAATTGTACATTTCATGTAATCTTAGTCGATCTGTGAGAAGAATGAAACTTAACCAATCAGGTGGGGAGCTGTAAAGAGCTAAGAATGTAAAAAACCAACTGAACTAACCAGAATATTTATTAAGGCTAAAAAGACATTTAAAAATTAAAAATTTCTAGAATGTTACAATCTTCCTTTCAGCAAAAGTCCTCCTGTAACAAGATTAGCAGCAAATTACAATCTTCCACATTATTTTCCAATATAGTAAATAGTTTCCAAATGTATGTCTTTTTAGGTGCYTCAAAAGGCATTCTTTTACTCAACAAGGCAAGAGAAATAACGCATTTTTCAAAAACACTTGAAAAAAAACTGTGTATTAGCAAGATTTGTTTTATTTACTCTTAACTACTTTTTATTAAATTCTGTGTTAAATCCAYTGGATTTTCAATTTATCTAGGAGTGACATTACTCAGGAAGTAACTTGGAACTGGAGAATTTCTTTTTAAAAAATGAAGACTTATCACTTATCAGTAAAAATGTTGCTAGTTAGCAAAACCATCAGAATATATGAGAATCCCAGAGAGAGGAAACATGGAGTAGATACCTTGCTTTCTCCCGCTCACAAGTCTCAAGATAAAAGCATAAGCTGCAAAAGGATGTTTACCTACATATGAACATCAATAACCACAGAAATACAGAAGGCTACAGGTTTCTACCATTTGTCTGTACTCAAATGATACTGTGTGAAAATTATCTGTTACAGTCAGATTATGAAGTTCTGTGTAAAGTCTTAATATATTGAGAACAGTTATAGCTGTGCAGAAACTAAGACTTCATTATGACAAAATGCACAGGGAGGTAGAACTTCACTACTTACTGCTACCTAGAGAAACTACAAGCAGTACTTGTACATGGTGGGATAAATCGAAAGTATTTTAATATTTTGTTACCATAACGAAGCTTTCTTACACCCTACAATGGAATCTTTAAATTATAATTTTAGTCAGCACCTACCAGCATTACAAGAAAACTGTCCCTTTTGTTTTTATTGAACTTGCTCTTCATTAAGCAAGTATTTCTGACAGTACAAGTGGGGGTAGCATCTAACAATTGCTAAACACCCCAGGTCGTCAGTGCCTCACCTAGGGAACATTCGATCCCCTAGAACCATGAGTTGCCACAATGTTAGAAGAAAAATACTGAGTCAAACTTTATTGTTCTACAAAGAGACTGATTCCACAATACAGACCAGATGCACTCTAAAGACTACATATACAGTAGGAATGGCATTATTCACTTCAAAGTGAAATTTTCCACATTCACTTACGTATGTAAATCTGTATGYTCTCAGTTGTAAGTAGAAAGCTAAATGAAAACAGTAGTATATCAAGATAAAGTAATGCTTTTAAGGTTTTTAGGAATACCTCCCTGAATTCTGGATTGATTTGTGTATGTATATATATAGACACACACATATATATATGATATAGCTAATACCTCAGCTGACCTAGAACTATTCTCTTAATCTCAAATAACTGATTTTGTTTCCATCCTCCAAATAGTATTCTTCTATAACCAAAATAAAGACTACAACTGTATTTTAAGTTATTCACTCTAGAACACAAATAAGAGATCATTAACTAGAAGCAATTGTTAAAATGTGTAATTACAGATACCTTTTCTGAAAAACAGTTGAAAGTCTTAACTGTATCCAAAATATGGGTCTGAGAAAACTCTCCTGRTATTATATAACTTTCTTTTAAGTTTCCACATTTTTAATAACATAAAATACTAACAATGTCCAGAATGCAAAATGCATTAAACGAACAAGGAGTGAAGACATCATTGGAGGAACTGATTGCTTTCAAAGCAGATCAGGCAATTTGTGAATGAATCACTGTTTTCTGTGAAGGTTTTTGTCATTGGTCTCTGAAAATACCGTCAAGTAGTATGTAACATTTAATTTCAGCAGAAGTTTGCAGCCACTGTTGTTTGTGACTTGCAGATCACTGTGGAAATACCATGATGCAGTCAAATAATCTCATGAGAGGGCAACACAGAAAATGGGAACTGAATTCATTAGTTCTTGTTAGCATCATATCTTCAGGAAGGCTACTGTTTTGTAGGATCTTCAAGTCTCAACGAGGCAGAATACAGCTCCACTCAAATCTTTATTTGTATACTAATTCTTTATTTGTATTTCATTCCTATGGCCTAATGAAAGCAAGGCAGGACATAGACATATGAACTGAAATATGAATTTACTAAGAAAACTTGGTTTAGCTTGTTCTAGAAGTGCTTTCTCCTATCTTTTGTTAATTTTATATTTTGAGTTTTGTTTAACTGATTCCTCCAACATTTAAAAATAAAGACAGGACACTAGAAGGTTATCTTTCTGCCTATCAAGTGAAAATAATTTTAGTTTACAGTTTGGTTTCTGTGAATATTTGAGGAAAAACATGTAGGAAATATCTGGAGAAAAAACATAATCAAAAGGTAACATAGCTATTTGAAAGAATAAAGGGCCATGGTGAAACAGACATTTCACATTTCTGTAGAGAATAAACACCAATCTCCCAACCCAAGCCTTCTGCTACTGGGCAGGAAATGTGACACTTTTTTTTTCCAAAAGAGTACATACCAATTGTCTACAACCACTATCCTTGTGGGAAACCTTTCAAGAAAAAATGTTATCATACTGTAATAGTGACACTAAACCTCGAGCAGACTAAAGTACAACATGCCCCTTCCTAATCTATGACCACTACAAACTACAGCAGCTCTGCAGCTGCATACACACTGCCCTCTTTCAATGAAGTCTGTGATTTTACTAAAAGGAAACCTGTATACTCAAGAGTTGAAATGTTTCATCTTCAAATTAACTATCAGGCATTCTCATTTTGCTGTAATATTTACACTTAGCTGCAAGCGCTTGTTTTACTTATATCCATACAGACCACGCATTTTACTACAGGTTCTTAGTATTTCTGAGAAAGAGTTCATGATGGCCTCAGACAGATAATGAGCAATAGCCATCCTGACACAGAGTGCTAACTAATCTATATATATACAYACATGCATATATGTATCTACTAAAATCCTTATAGTTTAACACCTTGAAGAACTTTCTACAGCTGATTTTCATGACTTTTGTTGTGGACAGKATTTTAGTCTAATATTTATGTAACATAAGTCTGGCAAAAGGTACAGAAATTCTTCTATCTAAAGGTAACTATGATTAAATGAAAACAAATAAGGATTGTATAAAACAAGTTCTAGGGTAGTTTACCTGCTTCTTAATTCCATAATCATCACATGCTTCAGCTTTCATTTTTTCAATCTTGTCTTCTTGCTGTTTTGCTTCTTTTTCATACATAACTTTTTCTTTTGCCAACCTGCAATTAACAATCAAGTGATGGTGTTAATCTGGTTCTATCACGGTAAAAAGTTACATCATAGGTAACAGCCCCCCACGCCAAAGTTACAGGCCTAGATGATAATACACAGCTTTATAAAAATAGGCATTTAATCACTGCGAAAAAACTGCATCTAGGAAATGCTGAATTTCAGCTATAATACACAATGAGTATTTTCTCCACTAATCTTGATCCTGGATTGAGGGTCATAGACAAAAGTAACAGTTCCATAGTTTATATTATAACAATTTTATTTCCTACTTTCAAAGGAAACAGAACCCATGTTTTAATCCTAATAATGGACCCATAAGTTGGGAGCAGGATGCTTTTTGCTAACAGGCATAGATTCGAAAGTAATGTAAGTAAGTTTGAAGGTCAGAGAAAGCTAGTCTAATATGATGTCTTGCTGTAACTATTACATTGCAATCTCATTATTGAGATTAGTATTTGTTGTTACTGCAATTTTGCTATTGTATTTCCCACTTTATTACATATGTTCATTAGGTGGGTGTTAGATTATGTAATGCTAGATATGAACCAAAGCATCCTTCAGGGTCTGAAAAATACTGGAACAATTTCTCTTCAGCTAGTTCAGAAGCAGAACAAACACTAGGATGCTATTGCAGACCTGAGATCATGCTGAAGAAAATCCTTCAAAAAATAGTAAGAATAAGATCAGCCCATATAAGATTGTGGAAAATTTAACATCCAAAAGAACATAATCAGATCCAAGAAGGAAAAAATATATTGTACAATGCAAAGAGAAGAATTACACATTACTGCATCAGCGGAAATTAATTAATAATTTGTCACAGTTACATGTGCTACTAGAAGTGCTGAGGATGGATACAATGTTATTGGGATGAAAAGAACCTCTGTGAACTGAAGCTGCTACAAAAGCACCACAGCAGTTGTACCGCAAGAAAAATTCCGCCAAGAATATACTTATAATGCAACAGCCAGAACTCTCCTTGTTTTTTACAAGAATTTACATCAGCAAAAATGGTTTTGCTAAAATATCCCCAAGCTATGGCTCCACAGCAGCCAGTCTAGTTAGGCTGCAGCAATATGCACCTGAACTCATTTCTGTTCTCATGGAGTCACACAGTCACTGTGTGCAGAGTGCATACTCTGGGTATCGACTAGGCCAGTTTCTAAAAGTAAACCAAGTACTAACTTTGAGAAGTGGAACTGGAGAAAGACAGGAGCCTAATTACTAATAATAAAGACACTGAATCAGTGACTGTAATTCCAACTATTGGACCTAGTTCCAGTATTAACATCAGCAAATATTGATTTAATAGGGGATGAGTTAATTGTTTGATCAAGTTTACCTGATTTAATTCTAGACAGTATTAGTTGCTTTGCTACTTTTAGATTCCAAAAAAGTTCATTTTAGTCAACCTGTGAAAGAGATGACTCTTTTTGAATGAGAACTGCAAATTCCCTTGAGGAGCAAGGGGAGAGGTATGATTGAACAAAGTTTTTAGTGATTCACTTACTGAAGTGTGTATCCTACTGGAACTAAAGGCAACTTGTATTGCTAAACCCAACATTTTAAATAATTTTAAATTTTAGCCAAAATAATAAGTTCTATGCTTGCCATTATTTTTGTTTTCACATTCACATCTCCTTCTATCCACACTAACTTTTCAAACTGACTGTTCATTCAAGTTTGCATACTTTTATCAAACAGAAAACCACTGCATGTTCTGACCTAATTTAGAACTCATTTGAACTTCTGCCTACCTTTCTCACATCTGGATACTTAAGAATTGCATTTGTATTTATTAACCTGTTTCTATTTCTGTAGTTGTACATGTCAGTAGCAGAACTTGAAATATTCTGCTTTATAAGAAAGATACACAAGAAATCTGAAATATGAGAATGTTYTCTGTGACAAATTTCCCACTACACTTTTAGTTCAGCACTCAGATTTATCTAAGTTAATGCTCCCTTTATTATTCATAAGACAGGGATGCTGATACTTAATAGCATTAAGTTCTGACTTGAAAATATTTCCTGTACTAAATCCTTTCTCTAGATGTCACAAAGCCATTTCTAGTGCATGTGTAGCATAGGGAGATGCTAAATTAAGTCAACAGCTTGATTGTGAGAGGAAAGTGAAATTTTATCATGGAGAAATACTAACCCATAACTACCTCTTAAAAATCTCAGTAGACATCTACACAAAAATACCTCCATGACACTTTCCTCTATTCTTCCGTCAATCTTTTTCTACCTGAAAAATAGATTCTGTGTTGGGTGGGGGATCTTGTGGTTTTTATTTGTCTGTTGTTTGTTGTTTTGTTTGTTTTGAGGTTTTTTGTTTGTTTTTTGTGGTTTGGTTGGTTTCTCTTTTTTGTGTGGTGGTTGAGTTTTTTGGT
>NW_026623263.1:2365448-2373578 GCF_030028575.1 Malurus melanocephalus
TCAGCTATACATAAATGTTCAGCGGAAGTGAAGRCTCCCATATACCTGACTTAAATCTACTCAAGCTAGCTTTCCTTTAGTTATTTTTCATGGATGCTGAAGCAGAGGTCTACACCCCAAGAAACAAAGGATGAAAGCAACTCAAACAGAATAAAAGTATTTTACTAGAATCTGCCAGTTTTTCCATGATGAAAAGTAGAAATGTAAGAYCCAGTTATTCTAGACCTTGTCTTTACTGCCAGTCAGTAGTTAATTACTAGGGAAAGAGTATAAAGAAACAAATAAAGTGACACTTCTGGCGGTATATCTGCCTCTAGGAATCAAGTTACGGACTTTTTATCATTGAAGGACAAAACTAAACCATAAATGTTTAACAGCCAAGAGGTCAGCTCCAAGCTATGACTGCTGCCCTTTCAAAATKCTTTATACTTTTGACTTGCACATCATTTAACAATTTCAGTTTCTGTTTTCTTGTTAGAAACAGCTTGATTATTTTAAAGCTGGAGACCAAGCCCAGAAGAGCACAAAGGGCTTGACAGAATCTTACAGTAGGAGAGAGAGAAAAAAGTCCTTTTCATACCATTATGATTTACCTCCTTACTCATCTTCTTTTACTCACTTTGTCTCCCCCACTTCAGCTCCCCAACCTGAAGAGCAAAATAACACAGGACAATTCAAGACAGTAAAAAAGCTGACCAATGGTGAACAGATCTTGCCTTCCTTGGCTCTAGCATACCAATGCCCAATCGATCTCCCCATACTAAAACTGCAGGAAATTAATAAAATAAACWAAACAACAAAACCCCAACAAACAAAACAACCACTCCCCCCTAATTCAAAACACAAACCACTGAAAACAAACAAACAAAAAAAACCAAACCAAAACCCAAGCAAACAAAACAACATGACAGGTTTTCTCCTGTGTTAAGCAAACTGAGTGAGCTCAGAAAAAGGTTTGACTAGCATCAGAAATCAGAGAACGGGAGGGGAAATAAGACCTCCGTATTTATGATCACTTTGATTTTTCAAGGGACTTCACTGTGAGTCTGTTAAGGGTGCAGAGTTGCAAGTGCTGTTTTAACTTCTGGCTGCTGCAGAAAGAGTCCCAAATTGCCTTTGTTCTTCAGTTCACAAAGGTCCCTACACTCCTACCCTAGTCCATATAAATCAACACTGTCATCTCCTGTAGTTGTATCAATAGCAGCAGCAAGCAGATCTCCCTCACTCATTGYAAGAAAGGCAGTTTATCTGAAAAAAATTATGCATAATGGGGGTTTTCTGAATGCATAATAAAGTAAGATCTCTTTATATAGACAAATATTCCACTTTCTTCCA
Organism: Malurus melanocephalus; assembly: GCF_030028575.1. Lineage (NCBI taxonomy): Eukaryota > Metazoa > Chordata > Aves > Passeriformes > Maluridae > Malurus > Malurus melanocephalus. The sequence continues at coordinate 2,366,784 of NW_026623263.1, forward strand.
CAKTCACAGACAGGAACTACTAATGGATGCCTAGAATAAAAGTGCTGAAATGGCACAATGACAGAACAAGCACATGCTACTACTCCTAAAGTTTTCCCACCACCCAGCAGCTGCTGACAATTCAGGTTCTAAATAAGCTAGAATGGCCCCTGTGTGCTTAAGCCACTAAACATAGACTTCTCTCCAGTATTAGAAAAATCAACACAAGAAACACTTTCCTGGCTGGACTGAGCAWGTAAAGATGAGGGGGAACTCTGAGKATGAGGGGGAACTGCTCAGTCTTGCTACTGAGCACATTCACTATTGAAAGGACATACATCTCTTCAGAATTGATGTTACCTTCATTCACTGTACATGCTCATGTGCCATGGAGTCAGCCTCAGAGCACAAAAAGCCCAGAGTGACAGTTTTATTGACTAGATAATGAGATTCTATGCTAACTTAGTTCAAACTAAAAAATCCGTAATTAGTGTAGCTGTACAAGGTACAGCTTTTTTTTCTTATAATAAATTTCTTACAGTAAATATTAATAGTATAATAATAATTTTTCTTATAGTATAATGTATTTACTAAGCACAATTATAGAAGAGTAATTCAGCAACTGCAGTAACACTGGGAGCATGCTAATCATTATGTGCAGAGTTTAAAACATCAGGTCCCTAATCTGCAGATTCTAGATCTGCACACACACTCTTGGGCTCACTAAGGCTACACAGCATGCAAACTCTATAGATTGGGACCCAAGACAAAAAGTCAAGGAASGATGAAGGAAAACAGTACTTGACACAGGCACACAAACTGACATGTTCTCTCAGCCATGGATGTATAATTTCTGCTTTAGACAGGATATCAAGTTTACGTGCTCATTTTGTTTTTCYAGTCACAAAATAATCATCAAAGATAAATTTTCTCTTTTAAGAGTCAAGATGTAACAATACACAAATACACACATAATTTTAGCCCCTTCTTTATCTAACAGCTTGCAGAACTGTGTTACTATGATATTTCAGGGTAAATTTGCAAGCTAGAGTTTTGTCAAGGATTGACTACAGTAAAAAAGAAGAAAATCAGTTTTATGATTGTTTTAGTCAGAAAATTATTTCTAGTTAAAAATCACTTGGTTTTAACATTTTTGTATCATCTGTATTACTAGAGATCACTCTGAATCTTCAGAGCTTCACCTGTTCTTGCCTCTACAGAAAGTTGTAAGTGTTAAAGAGCCCAGGAACTTTCACTTTAGAGAAGAAGAACAAGAAATGGGGCCTCTGATGAGGAAACAATACAGGTTGCCAAATATCTTCATTTCCTCTTCTATAATCCAGGCATTACCTTCAGTCAAGATTTTTTGTTCTGGACAAAAACCCACAGAAATCTACTTCCTCCCTCCCTGCCCCTCCCAGCTGGGGATAATGAACTGTAAGTGTTACAATACTGAAAAGAATTAAATAGAATTACAGTCATATTATGTGAGTTAAGATATGCACAATGTATCCAAAAGACTTAATATAGTTTAAAAAAAAATCTGTGGACCTCATGGTCTTGAATGAGATTTCCACCTATATGATACATGTAATTTATTAATATTTAAAGTCAAGCCAGGATGGATTATGGTTGTTAGCATAGCAGTGACTCATCTTCTGTATATAAAGCACTACCATAAATTTAATACCATTTTTCTAGATTTCCCAGGGATCCACCATCTAATTCAACAGAAATAATTATTTCTAACTGTTTAATCCACAAGGTTCCATGCTATTTAGAAAAATAAAGAGGAAAACACTACATATATGCATAAACTCACCAAAGTGGTACTACTAAGCAACTGGAACTACTGTATCTTCAAACTTTTGAAAGACTGCGTAAATAACTGAAGGTTAAAAGTCATAGATTTGCACGCATTCTCACCCAAATGCAAAATTTTAAAAAGGGGACAAAAGTGCTTTCCTCCTTAATATTGTATCACTAACAACACTTGCAAACCCACTGGGCGTATTTTAATTTGCCAATTTAAATGATAACATTAATAGATTATTATGGACTGCATGGACATGCAGAAGACAGTTTTGCCTCAAGGGCTAAAAGATAATGGCAAACACAAAAAACCTGAGATGCCAGAACCATGTATTACAACTTGATTATTGGGATGGAAGAAGGAATATGAGAGACAATCTTATACAGATCTGATAATTCCTAATTTAAATTTGTGAAATATTTCTAAAAATAAATCACTTAGGTCTCCTCTAAAGGTGTAACAAGAAGAATTTAACCCATTAAAAAAACCAAACAAACCAACACACTATACAATCTCCACAGAAAAACTGTGCTCTTGTCACAGTTTCTTAAAATATGTGTGAGTACTGTTTTTTATTGTGAAGTTAAAGGAAAGCTTGTATTGAAAAGAATCAGAGAAATCCCTTCAAATAAAGGTTTGTTTCTAGACCTTCCRACCAATTATCCAGATTGGTGACCATGTATGTCACAGATGTTACTTCAGACAATATGTAAATGCAGGTGCACCCTTGTCTCAGACAGTTCACATAAAGCAGGTTTTTTTCTATGTGGAACAGGCACTATGTTAGTAAGTCTCAAAGATTTAAGCAGTCTTCAAATGTAGAACTTCAAACTCTGAATTTCACATATCAGTTCCTGATGTCAGCACTACAAAAGGTACTCTAAACATATCTAAGTAGCTCCAGACCACAACACTCACACTTGGCTAACACTGAGTAAGTTTAAGGCTCCAGGACTGAGCTGGTGACAACCCCAGGCAACAGATGCGCAATCTGCACTCTGGAAAGGGCTATTTAATTTGGATAGACTCAGCTTGTATCCAACGGAGTATGCTGTATATTCATACTCTTGAATCCCTGAGCTCTCAGATGTGTAGTTATACACATTAATTGCTTTATCATGCTTACTCAGTAAAGCTGAGCAGCTTTCCAGATCATTCCTCAATACCCAAATACGAGAAACCTAACCCTTCCCACAAATTGAACTAACAAATAGTTGTTRCACACAACCTTCTAATTTTAACAAGGATAAAGAAAAAAAAGATAAGTTTCTTATCACTGGTACGATGAATCACCGTGAACATCTACAGCTAATGGGCAACAYGCAAGAAAGCAACCATAATCCGTATGGTAGTTAGATGATGGAGAGAATTTCTGATTTACACCAGCAATAGCAAATTTCTTGGGTAACCAAGAACATGAACTAGTTTTGTACTTGAATTAGCAATAGAGTAAACAAGCAAAAAGAGGCTTTGTATTCTTCATACTTCTCTTGCACAAATATATCCTGAACTCACCAATAAAAGAATTGAATTTAAGAGAATTGTTCACATTTAAACTTAAAATCAGACCAACACTTTTGTGCAACTTGTAGAACTTCCTGTGCTTGGAGCCAGGTGGAGAATCAGTGTAAACTGCTTTGCAGTATGATGCTATTTCACAAAGAGAAAAATAGTATCAACACCAATGCAATAGGCAAAAGAACAATCTTGCGAAGATACCAGTTTTAGAAAAGTAAATTAAAAAAAAAAAAAGAAGAATTGCTTCACAAAAAATCAATACACTTTCCCCATAGGTTCATGATGTAAAATTCTATAATCAAGGCTTGTAGATTTGTAATTATGGTATGTCAGCCACATTTAAACAAGCATGTTAAAAGATTGTTAAAGTTAAACTAACACAATTGCAATGTGAATTGTCTTAGTCTCATTCTAATCTACTCATGTCACTTCCACTTAATCAGATGGAAACTATGGGCAAATGTCAGTGCTATTTTCATGCAACCCAACTTACTTCGTTTGGAGTGGTTTTTAAAATCATTACCAATCTGAAATGGAAATAGGATATTTCAGAAGGGTTTTGTTTTTGTTTTTTTTTTTTGCCTAATTAATTCTCTCACTATCCAGCCAGTTGTTGTTTTGATTACTGACAGTAAGACTATTCTGAAGTGATTAAACCAGAAGTATTGCTTGCTAAGACATAAGCCACAAATACAGCACACATTACTACTCATCAAACCTACTTCTTTTGAATTACAGATTATTGAAAGTATAAGATCACCAAAAGCTGGAATATCATATTAGTCAAAAAAGCAAAAGATCTCCCTATCTCTAGTTTAAATTTCTTTCACAGGTACACAGCAATGTAAGRAAAGTACAAGCAAGTACACTACCTACAACTTAAAATACAGTCTCTTGAGAGGAGTACACAAAGTATTAATGACTTAGAGCTAAAAAGAAAAATWCTAAAGCAGAATAGCTGCTTCATTCTTAGTGTGAAAAAAGTAGCTAACAAGAAAAAAGAATATGCTATGACAGATGATTAACACAAGTCAAATGAAATGTCTAAAAAGCTGTCTATATCCTAGTTCTTGACCCCTACCTTTTCTGATATATTCTTAAAGCCTGAGCACTGCACATGGCTGGAAATCAGTATTACATGCTATATTCAATGTGCTTTTCTAAACTGAAAACAAAGAAAAAAAATAATGAAAATTAACTGAAGTCAAAGTCAGTGACTTTACAGAATGCTTAATAAGCCTCTACACAAGTCTTCTCATGCACCAGGGAAAAAATATGCATACAGTTGCTCTAGTTCAAAAAAGAGGACAATGTTAATGTTCCTAAGTTGACACAAGTCACAAGTATGCACACTGTAGCAGAATGCCTAACTAGGCTTCTAGTTGGAAAAGAAGGGTGTGGTGGGACAGAGCCGTACCTCTTCTTGTATCTGTGCACAACCGTCACAGAACTAGGAGCCGCTGCTGTATCATGTCCCCACAGGGAGTTAAGATAACACACATTCCTTTTCCCATCACAGCTTTTTTATAAAGTTAACTTCATTTAGAGAATGCCAGCTGCTTCGGAGTAACTGTTGCTTACACACACACACACCACGCTGAAGCTACATTTACTGGTTTATTCATATGGACATTCTCCAAAAGCAAACCTGAATGCCGTTGACTGTATTTGTACTGTTTACCAAAACGTTTTCATCCTTTGTTCATACTACGCCTGAAATGCATACAGTTGTGTGGCTTGCTTTCATGTTCAGAGACTAGAAATTCTGAAGTGCCTTTAACGTCAACAGTGACAACTTTTCTAGTCTTCAAGTCCAACCTTTTAAAGTGAAATCAGGTATAAGAAAATGTGCCAGTCTYACTGACAGGAATTTGCTAMGTCATAACACAAAGTTGATTGTATGAAACTGCACTATTTAACATCTTCCTCCAGCATACATAATAATTCTTAATTCTTGTCTCTGCCTGAGTCAGCAGTCTTGGTAGCCTTAATAAACCCCACCGTGACCAAACAGTTCATGTCAAAGCTTTGTTTACAGCTGTAATAAGAGTGATGCTGATGGATACACTTTTCTTACAAATTATGACTCTATTAAAATTATAATAATATTAATAAAAAAATTACGGCTCAGGGAAGATGGAGGCTCTTGAGTTGAATCTACCAGGACTGCCCAGAGAGGTGGTGGAGACCCCATCCCTCGAGGTATTTAAGGAAAGACTGGACACGGCCCTTAGTGTTATGGTCCGGTTGTCAAGATAGTGGTGTTTGGTCATAGGTTGGACTCGATGATCTCAGAGGCCTTTTCCAACCTAACTGCTTCTGTGATAGCACTAGTTCTTCAACTACTGAACCAGAAATATTGAACAGCAGCTTTGCTACAAAAAAACATTTGAGACTTCATGCCTCAGCAAGATATGAGGCGAGACTGCCCGGCACACCGAGGGAGCTGGATGACTCCCCTTGATTCCCAAAACCACTGACGAAAGGGAACAAATCCCACATTTAACCGGCKTCCCGGAAAAGCGCGGCCTGTTTCCAACGGCGGTACGCGAGGGGGAAGAGCCTGTGCCAGGGCCGCTCTCGAGCACAGCCCGCCAGCCCCGCACAGCACCGCCGGCCCCGCGCCAGGCACAGCCGGTCCCGCACGGAGCCCCGCTGCAGCCCCTCCGCCCGGCCGCTCCGGGCCGTGCCCCAGCCGCCACTCACCGCCTCACGACGCCGGTCTTGATCTTGATCTGCCTGAGGCGCGGGTCGGCCATGGCGGCGGGCGCCGTGACTGCGCAGCCCCGCGCTGCGCATGCGCCGGACCGCCAGGCCGGGCGGCACCACCGGAGCGGGGCGGGCGGGCACCCCCSCACAGCGCAGTGGAGATGGCCGGGCTGCGGGCTGGCCCGGCGGGATTGTTCGCAGAGGCGGAGGGAGGCGCGAACTCGCCCTTGGGGCTGTGGCAGGGTCTGTCCCGACCGTATCATGATGGGGCAGGCGTGGAGAGTGAGCGGCGCCGCCCGTTCTCGACGCCTGGTAATGTGGTCCGGATGATTAACASTATTCCACAAGACAAGCAGCAATTCCCTGGTGTTGTGTTTGTGCATTTTCGCCACGTTATCAGGCCTTCAAGGTCCTGTGCACCAAGGAGACAAAACATTTCTTTTTCCCATTACAACTGACCTCAAGTTATCTCGGCACCAGGGCGATCTCTCCCCTCCTTCCCTGCCTTCATGTTCCAACACCCAGCCAGCCCAGATCTGTCGATGACACTGTAGCAGCACTGGGAACCTGCAGCCCCAGAGCACTGCCTGTACAGCCCAGAGCACTGCCTGTACAGCCCCCGAGCACTGCCTGCCTGTACAGCCCCAGAGCACTGCCTGTACAGCCCAGAGCACTGCCTGCACAGCCCCAGAGCACTGCCTGTACAGCCCCCAGAGCACTGCCTGTACAGCCCCCAGAGCACTGCCTGTACAGCCCCCAGAGCACTGCCTGTACAG
>NW_026623263.1:2374163-2401663 GCF_030028575.1 Malurus melanocephalus
CCCAGAGCACTGCCTGTACAGCCCCCAGAGCATTGCATGTACAGCCCCCAGAGCACTGCCTGTACAGCCCCTGAGCACTGTCTCGAAATCCCACCTGTAATGGGTCCTAAGGCGGAACTTGGACCAGAGCTGCTGCTTGTCAGTGAGGCCTGGGACTCCCYTTTGGCCACAGAAACCTGTGGCTTCATCTGCTTCCTCTGAGGATTGAGTGAGTGACACATGCTCTTTTACATGATTTTTTTGAGTCTAGATTATGATTGTTATATTGATACAGCAAAGTCTGTGCTATGATACAACCCGATCTGCARAGAGTCCATGTGAACCGAAATTGTAAATTATAAATATAATTTATAGATTTGTTGTATTATAAATTATAAATTTAGGTATTAAATATAGTATATTTCAGTACTTAGAGATTGCACTACACTGATTTGAGAAGAGAACTGAGAGGAGACCCCATAAATGAAGCGATGGTGTCAAGAAGATGGTTCTTTTTGTGGTGCTGAGCAATAGATCAAGACTCAATGGCACAAACTGATGCACACGAGGTTCTATTGGAACATGAGGAAGAACTTCTTTACTGTGCAGGTGACCAAGCACTGGAACAGATTGYCCAGAGAGAATATATTCTAGAACTTCTTGGACACAATTCTGTGCCATGTGCTCTGAGATGATCCTGCTTGAGCAGGGAGGTTGCAGATAACTGACTGTGGTCCCTTCCAACCTGACCCATTCTGTGTGTGATTCTGTTCATAGAAATCCTGTGTCATTCTAATAATAAATTCTGTGCTAGACTAGTAATTAAATCCTGCTAAGGAAAATAAAGCTTTCATTGTTAAGCTATTGTTTAGTAGTTAAACTAAGTGTTAAATGCACTACTATTTAGTGTTGTCATAATTCTGCCAAGATCTCTAAATGAACCTGGCTGTCCACTAAGGGTCAGGTGGTTGGTAAGAGCAATAAAGAGGCAAGATTAGCACTGACAGCTCAGTCCTAAAGTTAAAATCGACTGATGGTTCAAGGGCTATTTTCCTTTATGATTACTTAGTAGAAGTTAACTGCTTAAGGAGATAAATTCTTGGGAAAATCTCCAATCCCTACGGTCTGTGTTTGAAAGAACTTTCCCTGAGTGAGTATCTAAATCATCAAGAAAGGAAAAAAATGTGGCTTCAATGATCAAATAAAGGCAAATACATTCTCAGTGAAGTGCAGTTCAGGAAGGTCTGCAGAGGCTTTTTTTTCCCCACATCCTTTTGCCCTGTATTAGTGGCTTGCCCTGACTCCTGGCATTGCCAGTGATCAATATCTCTTGAGATGAGCTGGCTGCAAGGAAAGAAGTCGTGTTGCCTCTGGTGACATGACAGTTACAGGTCATTAGCCAGCAACTGTGGCAAAGTGCCTGGCACCACCAGGCCCCATTCAGACACGGTGTAGGGAAGGCCAGGACTGCTCAACACCTGTGTGTTATCTGCAGAGGAGGATGAGCATGACCCCTCTTACAGAACCTAGCAAGCCTTCCCTGGAGACCTGCAACACACAGCCTTTATTTGGCAGGTTGTTGCTGAAGGGAGATGCAGGTCTCAAAATCAACACTAGCTTAATGCCATGAACATCTATGACCAGGAGACAAGTTCACAGATGTATTACATGGTTGATACAAAAATCTGTCGTCAGTCATGCAGGAGGAGGAGGAGGAAGGAGGGCAGCATTTTGGCAGATTCAAAGGAAAATRCAGTCCCTTACTTGAACAGAAACTCAAATCTTATTATTCTGTATTTAGAATGCTGTATCAAGTCATGGTGGGACTGAAGCTGTGATCTAAAATATTCCAASGCAACCCACTTATGCCATATAGTCTTAGAAAATACAGACGAGTGCAAGTAAAGCTGAATTACCACCATACACCTACACATCAATTATTTTTTTCAAGAATGGTCTTCAATGTCATTTCTGTATTTGACAAAGTTGTTCAATAAGTAGAAGGCCAACAACAATAATAGCCCCMAAAAAATTGTCTAGAAGTAGCAATTTTAAGAAAAGTCACTCATATTTTCAAGTGCTAGAAATGTTTTATTTCTAGCCCTGAAGCACTTGCGTTACTGACAGTGCTTAGGCTCAGCTATTGAGTTTTAGAAGTAGAATGCAATTGTTTTCTTAAAGCTAATTCACTTAACTAAATAGATGATAATATACCAAATTTGTGTTCATATTTAATGTGAAAAAGGTGTTGCTAGTGGATCATGGAGTATATCGTAAAATGTATGAAAGCATGATGTACTTTATGATTAAACATGTTTTTATTAATARTTGAAAATTATTAATTAATGCTTAAAACTCCAGTAATTTTATTTCTAAAGGTATGGATATCTGGATGTCCAAGGAAATATGTATGACACTTTCCAGGACAGACACTCCGTTTTAAATAAAGGGGAAGGGGGGAGGGTATGTTTTCCTTAATTCCTTTTTGACAATTTCTAGCCTAGTCGGTCATAGTTCCACCATAATTACAGAGAGTTGAATACAATCCTTTAGGAAAACTGTGAATCCTATTGTGCCTTTTGGATGGTACAGAAACTGTCAATTCTTCAATGATTTTTGGCAGCATTCTGCTTGTGTTGCATCTGGTTGAAGGTTTTTCATAAGATCTATTAGCCCTAGTCATTATGCGAGCACTGTTGCATAGAGGCAGGTGCCTAAACATAATYTGCTGATGCTCTAGCTATGCTGACACACAGAGCAAGTCATTCCATTTGTGGGACCCTTACATATACCTTTATATATTCCCCTGTATTGCTCCTTCCCAGCAGCTTACATGTAAGGCTGTGCCTGGTCAGAGGAATTTTACTTCCTCTGACCAGTGTCACCTGGTCCTCCCAGCTTTCATGTGGCTCCACGTAAGCAGTATTTTCAAGGCGGCTTGTTATATGTTTTGCACAAATTTACTTTAGTGGGAGTAATTGTCACAGCCTTCTACCTAAAAAAAGTCCATCTAGGTTTTGTTTTTTCTTGGGGATAAGAGCACACATAGTAATTCCTGCTCATTCTCATTTCATGGAAGCAGCTAATCAGCCTGATGAGCTCAAATGTCTGCACACAAACAATTATGTAATATATGTTTAATCTGAAGTGTGTGCAGTGCACCTAATGTACTTGAAAGCAAGCRTGCTAGATTGCAGAACACTGCCTATGACTCATAATTTCTCTGTGAAAGATCAGCTTAAGGAGTTAATGCCACACATATGGTTCATTGCAAGAAAAGAGCAGACACTCAAAAGCATTGCAGTATGTCACAAGTCCCTTGTATAGTAACAGTTCCCAATTAATATGTCTCCCAGTTAAATACTACCCATAAGAAACACTCAACTTGTAAGGTGTGCAAATAATAAGGTTTTTATTTATCCTGATATAAAACATCATTTTATATCATTCTGATATATCCCTACCCCTGTTTTTTATTTCCTTGGCTCTAGTAAGGGACTTTCTGCACTGAAGTTGTTTTGTGTTGTACCAGTAGTTCACTTCAGCTTTAGAGCCAGTATGTTTGTCAGCTGATACAGTTCGAATTTGAGACATCAGGCCACCATGCTGCTGAGGTCAGAGCAAACCATGCAGAAGGAAGTGCAGCAACTAGGGTTTAGTCCACTAAGTTCCAGTGGCAATTTCCATCACCTTGTGCATCTACTGACAGTTGGTTTAGACAGCCTGAAAATCCATGACCAAATGCATGTGTGCTTCAGCTAGGGACTGAGACTATTATTTTAATAAGTATATGCTCAATGAGCTTTTATACTATTTTGTATACCCATCAAAACCATGTGTGCAGTCTGACTATAATTTCATTTTCATTTATGGTCCAACAAAATGTGCAAATTATTTAGCCTTCAAATTTTATCTTTTTTTTTTTTTTTTTTTTTTTTTTTTTTTTTTTTGTAGGAAAACAAAATTTCATTCAGTCTCCCCAAAGGATTCTATTAAATGAGATCAGATTTTGCATAATAGTCAGTTGTGTTTACTTAATTTTTTCTATATGTTTAGTAGATAAAATTAACCTCCGTACAGCTGCCAGCACACAGCTAGGCACCATCTAAGTGCACAAGAACTGATTTCCCTGGTTGTCAGTGTACAAGAGAGTGTCAGTATTCCTTGTAGTACAAACTTCTTGATCCGCTTTTTATCAGGTGATTATCGTTGGTCAAAATTGTCTTCCACAAATATCCCCCAAAACACTTAAAGAGTTGTTCAACGCCACAGATCCAGGCAAATAGCACAGGTAAGGAATGGGGAAAGGATAAAATGGATTGCTGCTGCACAGTTTCTAATATGGTGATTCAAATGGGAGCTGTGTTTTGTTACAGGAGAGGCTGAGTTACATAGGGAAGCAAAATAAAGGAGAAGGAAGATACCAGACAGAAGCTGAAAAGAGTCRGGGGTAAGTTCTTTCTCATTTTTGCCTTTGTACCTTCTCCAAACACCACTGAGGTGGATTCTGGTTTCATCTATGCTTCTGTGATAAGGAAATAGCCCACATGGAAGTGGCGGTATAAAATCCAATGGAAACCTACTCACTTTCAGCAAAGTTATAGTGACAGTGCAATTTACCCTGGGTAGAGGAGGCAGCAATGGTGATTCCTCAAATATGACACTACTGGAGAGCGTAGGTTACAAAACAGCCCTCTCCTACCATTTTCAGGGTTAAACTGTGCCTATAGTAAATGCTTAGCTACAACTCAAACCTTTTCTAGCTAACCTGAGGCTTTTTTAAAAGCAGTTTTTCCTAGCTCAGACCAACCATTAGGTGAAGAGCTAGAAGTAGTGAGAGAAAAAGGGATTTATGTGTGTGCATCAAAAGGAGAATATATCCTTTTGCGAATTATTTCCATTGGTCCCCTACGTACGAATGAAGAGATATGTGATATAACAATTCATTGTTCTGACACACATTGCAATCATGATGTGCAGTTTTTAATGCATCGTGTTACATTAAGCTTAGCCCATGGTTTAACACCATGTAACATAAATTTTTGTGAAGGGAGTAACATAACATGATACTGTCTCTTAAAAGACACACACGATTTTTTCAGATCACCTACTTTTTATCCATGAGTGCCCAATCCAAAAATCAAGGTGGCAGATGAAAGTGGATTGAATGAGTATCCACAAACCAGAGTATTTATCTTGTGTAGTTTTGCTCACTGCTACCTGTAGTCAATGACTCCAGTCAATTTTTATGTTGTAATGCATGAGCAAAGTTGATGGACATATTTTTTTGACACCCCTAGTTAGATTTTATTCAGGGTCAATCAAGGGAGACCTGACAGCTGTTAAGACTATAAAACACGCTGAGAATCCTTACAAGTGTTTATTTCTCAACAAAGAAAGGARCTTTGATTATGAACCTGTCACTGAGCTTATCTCTTTTTGTCCTGCCTTGGAGGAAGATTTTCTGTTTTAATTGATAGTTTATTTTAAAATACTCATATCAATGTGAATGACTCTCATTGGAATGAAAGAAAAAAATAAACTATTGATTTGACAATAATAGGTATGATAAAATCTCCAGTGAAAGATTAAACTCATATCTGAATTTTAAAGAGCTCACAAAATGAAGCTCCATGTGGTGAGTCTCTTCAGAAAAAAGAGAAATAATTTTATTTAACATATTTATGTGTACTGATAATTTGCTTTTTATCTTCCCCTGAATCATTAGAGTTAGAATTTTTTAAGACTTTTCATATATATTTCTTGAAACCGGTCTTGAATGCTATTTGCATTCTTGAGTTATTAATGATATAATGTTGTTGTTGGTTAATTATCAAAATGTAGAGGTTTTCTGGTGAGTTCTTGTAGAGATCTGTTCTTCCTGCCTAAGTAATTTGATAGATCTATTAATCATTGGAAAGGAAGTATTAAAATAACTGGTAATAAAACCTGCTGCTTGCACAAATATTGTTGACATTGTAAGCRATAAGAACAGATTAGTTCTGTATAGGAAATTGGATTGCTGGGTAAAATAAACTTATTCAAAATAAATAATCAGTACTGGAAAAGTCAGGGTCACACATGTAGAAGTACAGAATATAAGTTAGACTTACGAGGTGAAAAACTGTGACTTGGGAACCAGTAACCCCAGAGAGGGACTGTGGKGTTGTGGTGGGTAACAAACTAAGCATGAGCCTAGCTATAATATTATAGCTGACAGAGAACAGGTAGCACCCCTTAAATACACTGTCATTTTGGTATTGTGTTGGAGTCTTAACTGTCTAGAGAAGATGAATGGGTGAGGTATTTGAAGTCACATACCCAGTTTTACACTTTTAAATGGTAAAAAGCTTTTAAGACTCAGAACAAATCTATGGGAGTAATACAGTACCTCAAAAATACATCCTATGCAGCAAGCCACAAGAAGCTAGTGATAAAAAAACGGGTGTCAACTGGTCTGTAACCCACCCAGAGAAGGAATTTCTGATAGCAGAAGGCTGACTCTGCAGCAGAAAGAATAAATGGTAGGATACAACAGCAAGATCAAACTAGGCGAAAACAAGGATTGAATTCCTGGAAGAACCAATCCAGGAAGAATGGGTATTGAGGTGTTTATGAACAGCAGGCTGCGCAAGTTTGTTGCAGAGCTGAGCACACTATGAACTTCTGAACTTTAGCGGAAAATGAGAAGGCTTGAAGACTTACAAGTATTAATTTCTCTGCCCAGGGTGGGCCTAAAGCTAAATTTAATGATCACTCAATGCATGATGCAGGGAGGATACTTGTTGAAGGGTGAATATGTAGTAGGGTGTTCTGGAAGTCTGTACCTTTTCAGTACCTCAGCCAATGGGGAAAAGAAGAAGGTAACACATGATCGTGAGTTTAGGATGAAAAAGAGGTGACATCCTCCAAATACCATACTGACAGGTGTATGGCCCTGTGGACTCTCTCCCTTTGATAAGCTGAAGTTTTCAGGACTCCTCTGTCTCCTCTGTGGGCCTTTGTCATATGATTTTCTTCACCCCTAAACTGCAAGTTAAGGCACAGTGTAGAAATTAGCAGGTCAAATCTCTTACAGGGGTTATCTTGTAGAATGGTTTATTTTGGAAAGGACTTTAAAGACCATGTAGTTCCAACCCTCTCCACCACGGGCAGGGACACCTTGCACTAGACCAGGTTGCCCAGAGCTTCATCCAGCCTGGCTGTGAACACTGCCAGGGATGGGGCATCCACAACTTCTCTGGGCAACYTGTTCCACTGCCTCACCACCCTTACAGTGGAGAATTTCATTCTTATATCTAATCTAAACCTGCCCTCTTTTCGTTTGAACCTGTTSCCCCTTGTCATGTCATTACATGCCTTTCTTGTAAGTTCATTTCCAGCTGTATTGTAGGTCCATTGTAGGTACTGGAAGGTTGCTATAAGATGTCCATGGGGCCTCTTCCTCTCCAGTCTGAACAATTCCAGCCCCCTCAACTTGTCCTCATAGGAATGGTGTTCCATTCCTCTGATTATCTTTGTGTGCCTCCTCTGGACTCATTCCAGCACTTCCATGTTTTATCATTCTGGGGCCCCCAGAGATGGATGCAGGTGGAGTCTTAGGAGTCTAGGGCGGAACAGCAGAATCCTGTCATCATCCTGTTGGCCATGCTGCTTTTTATGCAGCCCAGGACACAATTGGCTTTCTGGGCTGCAGCCACGTGTTGTTGGGTCATACTGAGCTTCTTCTTCACCAGCATCCCCAAGTCCTTCTCGGCAAAGCTTCTTTGAATCCACTGTCCCAGCCTGTACTTGTGCTTGGGATTGGTGTGACACACATAAAGAACTTTGTACTTGGCTTTATTGAATTTCACATTTGAATGGGCCCAGCACTCATATCTCACAAGGCTCCTCTGGATGGCATCCCCTCCCTCCAGCATCAAGTGCATCACACAACTTAGTGTTTGAGAAATATTTTTTGTTTATCTTAAATAAGGAAGTTTGAAACAGAATGGGTCGCTTGGAATTATAATACTGTGTGATTTAATCTGCTGTTTGCTTGGCTTTGCTTGCTCCACACAAGCAGCTGGATTTGCTGGAGCCCTGGCCGCAGGCTGTGAACTTTCACTCAGATATGTTGGAACAGGTTCGATTTTCTGTGTAGCTGGTACAGTGCTGTGTTTTGTCTTTAGTTTAGGGAGAATATGAATAATGCACTGATGTTCTGTTGTTGATAAGTGATTTTTATCCCAAGTCTAGGCCTTTTTTCTTTACTATGCCCTTYTGAGTCATCTAGTGCACAAGAAACACAAACCAGAAGACAAGGAGGCTGCAACCATCAGCAGAAGCTAGAGCTCAATATCTGTTAACAGCCTGGCTATGAAGAGACAGGGAAAGAATCCAATAAGGTGTTAGAAGACCCCATCCCAAAAGTCACCACTGGACTAAGAATCACATGAAGGGCA
This sequence comes from Malurus melanocephalus, assembly GCF_030028575.1. Lineage (NCBI taxonomy): Eukaryota > Metazoa > Chordata > Aves > Passeriformes > Maluridae > Malurus > Malurus melanocephalus. The sequence goes on from NW_026623263.1 coordinate 2,382,587, forward strand.
GATGCATAAATTGTAAGAATCTAATTGCCCAAACATTTTWTTTTCTGGGTCCGTTTAATCTGATCTGCTGCCATACCACTCTATTAAATTATTTCTTTTCATAGATTGGACACCTGAGACTCTGCTGCGAAAAACCCAGGGCAGAGCCCAAAGGAGGAAGTGCTCRTGAGAGTGAGTGTGTGTGTGCAAGGATTTGAAAGGGAGCCCATCAGCCCCACTGAGAACAGACTCTGGTCCTAGCAGGGAGAGCCTGGGTGGTGTGTGTGACATTCCTTGAATGGTGAGAGAATTCTTGGGCAGTGGCTTCTCCACTGACATTTGGTGTTGTTGACTGATGTACTGAGAGCGCGCTCAATCCCACTGTGCACATTACTGACAAAGATGTTTAAACAGTGGCAGTCCCAATAGTGACCCCAGAGGAACATCACTGTCACCAATGTCCACTTTGACAGCAAGCCACTGACTGCAACATGTTGACCAGACAGCCAATTCCTTATCTCCCAGGTGGTCCATCTACTCAGATATTCTAAGTAGTTCCCTCCATCCATAAAATCCAGCTTATCAAAAGATGTACACCTAAACTTAGGAGCAAGGCTCAGCTGTAAGGTCTGAAGTCCATCCATTGAGGACAAGCTTAGTATTGAAGTCCCTCTCCTTGACTATTGAGGTGTTTTTTTAATGGGAAGGAAGGTGAAATAAGAGGTCTTTTTCCTTGTATCACTTACACACAAGGCATCACAGGTACAGAGGGTATTATAAATAATTACATCAGAACTTCTCACTGTAAATATATATTAAATACTTACTTTACTAAAATCAACTGATCAGACCAGTTTAATGGAATTTTCGTATTTCTAGTCTTTAGTGAGGGATGAAAACATTTCTATTTTCAGAAATGTAATTTATTATTTTTAATATATATATAAAATTTTCAAAATACATAGTGGAACAATGATTTCTAATCCAGCAGAAAAGAAGAGCAAACATGAGGAAACTAGGCCCTTGAAATGTCACCTGTGCCAGAGTTACATTTTAGAAGTAATCTTGTCTCGCTTAAAATAAGGTGAGTAATGATGTTCAGTTCATGCAATGTAARTTGGGTGTCTAAAACTGTTTGGATGATTCATCACCTGCAAATGACTGAAGTTAGATGAGATGAATCCAGATTAAATGCCTGAACTGAAAGGGTGACATGCCCCAAACTCAACTTTTTTTTAATCCTGGGTATGTTTAAAATTTCTAGGCACTATATTTCCAACATTGTCTTAGGGGAAAATTCTCTTAAGCGTGCTGAGAAAAAACCTCATCTGTGGTCATGGCTCACAGCATGCCACACCTGTGACTACTTTAGAAATTCCAGCAAGCATTTTCTGTCCCTTTCTTATCTTTGGAGTGATTATTTGCTGTTGGTGTAACTCCACAGCTTAACCCAAATAGTCCTAGATTTAGAAAGACATGGGTCAATGCACAGTTTTTACTGCCAGGAAAACATCCACAGTGAGAGCACAGAAAATATTAAGTATAGAAAAACTTCTTTTAGCCTGTGCATGATGCTTCGTGTTTACTACAGTAATTCTATAAATTGAAGCCAAGATAGAAAGAAGAATAGCTACGCAGCCAAGCGGTTAGGTCACATCCCTGTAAGGAAGTTTTCATAGGCAAAACRATAAAATTCTAGTTGGTGTGTTAGGGAGGGCTCCCACCTCAGAAAGTTCCTGCTTGCATGGTCATATGGATGCTGTCTTAGGATACCTTTCTTGGCAGAAAAGGGAATTCAAGGAAAGTAAAAGCTCATACCACTGACCTACTGGTTAAAGSAGCAGCACCAATGCATTTAGGCTTTTAAGAGAAAAGATGTAGCTGTCTAAATCCATTAGAGAGTTCAGACAGGGCATCTTGAGTATGAGGAGGCACCTGAAAGCAGATCACCAAAGACACTGAAAGGCTGAATTTGATATGGTTTTCACATTGTACTTTCTTAAGTGCCCTGCTCAGTTTGTAGTTGGAGAGATGTAATGCCCCAGTGACTGTACCAGCAGCCCTGGTATCCGGTGCTGTTGGTGCTTGTTGGGAATTTCTAGAGGTGCTGAGAAGTTAAAATTACATTACATAATTTTTTAGTAAATAATATAGTAAAATTAATTGCTTTAACAATAGAACTGAATTCAGATGTAAAATACTTTAACTTCTAATAAAGCTTAGGTTTACTCAGCATTCTTTCAGTATACTAGAAAGGTTCTCCTACTCAGTGGCTCAAACAGAGCTACTTTGCAATTAGAAGAAAAACATTAAATTTTTAAGGTCAACATGGACTTTATTAAAATAATTATTATGTCTTCAAATCCAGTAATGCATTACTTTTTCTTCCTTTACAATGATGCTGATGTTGGTTTATGCTCTCTTTTCAGATAGTGTTAAGAAATACCTCTGTTTATTTTCTGTCAGCTGAACTGGCAGGTACAGCATTTTTATCATTTAATTATCATTGCAAAATGCTCATGGAAAAATCAGAAACAGATTGAAGGCTGAAAATGTGGAGCTGTTTTGTGTTCTAATCTATGAATAAAAAAAGTCGAGAGGATAATATGGACAAAACCCTGATAGTGAGAGGTCAGATTTCCAAAGATATTTTGGTGTCTGGAGATGGAGACAGATGACCAGTGGGAGTTTCAAAATCCCTCCTACAGATTAAATGTCTAACTCCTATTGACTTCAGGGTAAATGAGGCAGTAGCCCCTATAGGCACTTCCGATAATTTCACTAGCCATTTATCTGCATGTTAGRCATCTAAGTATTAGCTCCTGGAGACAAAAATAATTCCTCAATTCACTAAATGTATCCACTTCTTTAATTTAGTAATCTGGCTAGTTTTAAATAAACTTCCTTCTTATGAGGAAATGAAGGGATGCCATATGTTTAAGACAGTTAAATACAATTAATTAAACCGGTTTTATGCATTTAAATTGATTTTTAATTTCCACCCAAATGCATTTTGATACAAACCCCAAAGAAAATTATCATTTAGGAAAGTGAAGTATTTTGTCRTTTTTCTGAGATAGGATAACACTCTAAATGAGTATATTTATAAGATAAAAAAGAAAATATATTTAAATATATAAAATATGCATTGCACACACAATTGCAAAGCAGCTTGTGTTAATTATTATGCCAGTCATTGAGAAAAAAAGTTAATTCTCAAGTACAAATGCAAAGAAAATCCAAAATCAGCTAATTAATTCAAGGTTTCYTTATCCTTGTTTTAAATCCTGATTATAATTGGAATATTATGAGTAGGTAAAGCCTAACAAGAATCTGTATTCTGCTCTGTGAAATACAATCATAATCTCTTCAATCTGTTTTTTCCAGAATAACAGGTAATGTTGCCCCTTTTCCTCCTGTTTATTGACCCAGATCTRTGTAGATTTCTATGCCTTAATCGATGCAAACATAACACAATGTAAGTGACCTCATTTCTGAGTTTATTATTACCCTTAACTCTGTTCCAGCATATCACAGGTAACATTTGCTGGTAATAACCCATAATATTCAAAGCATTTTAATTTCTGTGTAACACGTCACAAGTAATAGCTGGGCTTCTGAAAACTTAAGTCCTTGATTTTCACTGCCCTCAACACATTCCTTCTCTGTGTATATCTGGCAAATAAAATAGAGGAAAAATAACTCTSCTTAAGGAAAGGGAAGAACATAGCCTGCATTTCATACCATCAAGTTGAAGAAGGCATATACGTGATGCAGCTTGTTTGTATTATCCCTATGCTCTGCAAAAGCTTCTCTTAAAAACGGAATGAAATAGATCAAATCATAATGCAAAATAGGATATGAAAAATAACATTCTCTTCTTTTCACTAATACTCAGGCCAAAATATTTTATCTTGTGGTTTTCAAAATCCTTTTGCATCTTGTTGAGAAACTGGGAAGAGCAGAGATGGGCAGGGAGCTAGATTTTCTTATTGAGTGCATGAATAAGAAGACCTGTGCGCATAACTTTTCTGCACCATTTGGAAAATTGCCTCCTACTGCATTTCCTTGAGGCTTGAAGAATAACCTTTTTATCTCTAAGGATTATGTACGGCCTAAACTAATATTTAATGGTATGGAAACAATAATGTGGCATCCTTCCAGTAAATACAGGTTTGTGGTGTTCAGCATGTTTTACAGTAATGGTGTTACTTAGTCATTTAGTGGTCTTGTGAGCAGCTGGAGAGAAAGGAAAAAACTCCAAACAAAAAAAAAAAACAGGTGCACTTAGAGGAACTGCCTTGTCTGAGAATTGAGAAATATGATCAGCTTTGCTATACAAACTTCTAGCTGAATATGACAGGATTTGCTTGGCTTGGTTTCCTCCTTGCCAGCTTTGGTTTCATGTAGAAATGCGTGAGAGTTTATTTATGTTGGACTATTTCGTTAGAACCAGTGGCTGACTGCAACACTTGCTAATTTGCTCTATTTAATTATGAAGTCCTTGCTTTGTGTTTGTTCTCCAGCAATCCCTGTTCCTTCTTCACAAGAGAGCCTGTGGGCCACAAAGAGYCGCAAAAAGCCTTATTTGGTTTTCTCTGTGCTAACAGAAGAGCAAGAGTGATCTTAAAGCTGTCCTCACTGCCCAGGGCATCCATAGAGAGCAAACAGCTGCTCAATTCTTGGAACCTTCCGCTATTCTCATTTTAATTTGGTGTTGCATCAGCCTGAAAGTGGAGGCAGAAGAGCTCAGGGAGGTTTGGCCAAATTCCCAAGAATCTGAAACAACTGAAGGAAAGGAGAACTCAATGCTTTCCTGCACACAAACAGAGAGCAGAGTAAATCTTAAACTGCAAGTCCTCCTCTCTGCTCAGCAGCCTCCATCATGATGAAAACAAGGTCCTCTTCTAGGAGGAGAGCTTTTTGTGTGTTGGCCACCTTTCCCAAGGCTTCTTGCGAGCAGGTTTCCATATCCACGACCTGCCACTGCGTGTGGGTGGAGGCTAGTCCAAATCACCGTAGCAGTCCTGGAGTGTGAGATGAGCTGTCTTAGGGAATCTGGTGGATCTTCACCTCCTGGGAGTGTCCCCAGGTTCTTGGGGCTCTCTGCTTCAAGACCTACTGTTGCTGTTGGTGTGACAGTGCTGTATGTACTGAGGGAAGATCTTCCTGGTGTCAGCTCCCAGGCACTGCCTGTGAGATGTGGCACAAATGGAACATAACGATTTCTCACCCATTTTAAAATAAGAGACCTACAACTCAAATTTTCTCTCTCATGTCTCAYTGAAGAGCTTATACGTTAAAAGCACTTGTATAAAGTTGCTGGAATATGAAGCATGTATTATTTATTATTTTCATGCTTGCAACAGTTTGACAGAAGATGAGGAGATGATGTTTGAAGGGAAAATAGAAAGGARAAGAGGTACATTAAATGATAATAAGGAACACTTTGTCAGCTTGTTGCTGCTTGTATACTGCCTTGATTAGATGATATACATGTGTACATTTATTCCATGCCAGAAATAAATGATGGTGATACATAACACTTTTGCAAGTACAACTTGGAAATAAAGTAACTACTCGAAGGTGAAAATGTGAGCAATTGTATAAACCATATTTTCTTTACTGTCACCTCTTTTATGCTTTCCATTTGTGTTTCTATTGAAAAAATGTTTTGAAAATATTTTGAAAATATTTTGAAAATATTTTGACAGCATTCAACGTGGAATTTTTTACCCCTCCTCCTGCCCAGAAAAAGATGTTAATAAATGCAAGTTCAGGCAAAAGGGAAGTCAGGTCAGTGTGTTATCTGGCACACAGGAGCTTCCTATCACAGAATACATGTSTCAAGGCTTCTTATGGCTAATATTATTAACTAATATTATGCTCCCCTAGAAAGAGTTTCAAAGAGGGGAAACAGCTGATGCATTTTACTAAGCTAACTTATTTGAAAATTGTGGCATTCTTCATCTGTTTCATTTTTGGGATCCGCAGGCAGCTAGCTCTCTTTGGGTGAGGCCTTCTTGCAAAAAGAAAGAAAAAAAGAAATCAATTCAGTAAAGCTTGAGAGCTGGAGAGATAACAACAGGCAGGCTCCTGGGGACAGATCCTTCTTTGGAGTAAATTGCCTTAGGTCTTCCGGATTTACGACAGTTTAGACCAGCAAGGAGCTCCCTTTTGAGCACTATACCGCTCCCTTTGGGAATAAGAATAGACCATTTCAACACAGATATTGGAGGAGATGTACAATCTTTGCTTCTATTTATAAAGAGTAAAAAGAGGCAATCTCTTCAAATTGTGGGAGTTTATCTTGAAGTTTATATGATATTCTTTCATAAATTGCTGTTGTAGCAAGAAATTGAAGCCATTTATCAGCAGGTATTGGAGATGTTACAGTGATGCATTATGATACATTTAGCTACCAATATTTAGCTATCAATATGATACATTTATCATCAATATCTAGCCAATACTACCAATGATTTAGCAGGAGAGGTTAGATGAAAATACTCTGATGTATCATTAGGGAGACAGAGTGTCTGGAATGAAAGATTCAAGTATCATTTATATTTCTTCTGCTACTCTGTCCCAAAATTGCATCACTACAGACCAGAGGGAATTTTCAGAGTGTGTCTTCCCTTTACAGGTAGAAAGTTWTGTGCCTCCTTACACAGAAGTTTGCACAGTTCTGATTCCTGAAATTATCAACATCCAGGTGAAAGTCATGATCTAATTTAAAAGAATGTGATTTGAGCATATGCAGCCTATTTTATTACCTATATTACTAATTATAGTCACACAATTACATTTTGAGGTTTTCTGTCCAGACAATTTTCAAAAGTATCAATGACCATAAAAGTRCGCTAATAAATTAGTCCTCCAAATCCTGAGCCCAGAGAACTCAAAAAGAGTTGTTCAAATAAATGTCTGATCATTTTGGATAAAATGGACTTGTGTAGGCTGCCAGTCATATGAGTAGTCACTTCTCTCACAAGACAGCTGAAATATAGAATCTTAGAAWCACAGATTTGTTYGGCTTGGAAGGGACATTTAAGGATCATTTAGTCCAGTCAGCAATGAGCAGGGACATGGTCAACTAGATCAGCTTGATCAGAGCCCTGTCCAACCTGACCTTGAAGGTTCCCAGGGATTGGGCACCTACCCTTCCATCCCCTCTTACACATTTCTCTCAGCATTTCAGCTCATGAATTAATAGTAAGCTATTGAGGATATCTAGCTCTCCATACTTAAGTTTATAATGGAGTATTGGATAGCAAAAAGTTGGCAGCCATGGGTACAAGTTGCAAATGGCACTCCTCTGGATATCAACAGTTCAGTTTAGCAGGACAGTCACAGAAAGAAATAGCTCCTTGAAAGAGACAGGAGAAAATGATTATTGGTTCAAAACCACTGCGGGGTGTGGGTGTGGATGTGGGTGTGTGTGCATGGGTGTGGGTGTGCATGGTGTGGGTGTCTGCAGAGAGGGCTGGGAGGTGGGGCTGGGCAGGTTTAGTGAAGGTGGAATGGTGCGTGGCTCCACACCTTACACCCCTAGATCCTCCAGTCCAGCCAAGAATTGCTGTGAGTCACTGGCACAACAGAAGCAATGCTGCACAAACTGCCCCAGGAGCCCAAATCTGGGGGCGGTGTGGCAGTCAGAGCAGACTAAAATCCATTGTGCAGAAATGTACATGGTCCGCTGGATTTCATGGCAATTAAGACCATGCTGTATCCAAGGAAATTAAGACCGTTCTGGACCCTACCTGAAATCTAGATAATTTAAAGTAGGATGGGTTAGAGTTTGCTGAGTCAGTGTTTTGTGAAATGCTTTTTTTTTTGACTGAATGTTTGCTCTAAATTTTGCTGCCTTCTGGATCGTCTACAGTTTGCCAGTAACATTTGTTTTTTAACCTCCTGGGAACTTTTGTTGAGTTGTCCTTTGAGCCACCTCAGGGAAAAGTAGTACCTTAAGCTGCTTTTAAATAAAGCGCTGAGTAGGGGCTGGGGCTTTACACCCCTCACTACAGGAAAGACACTGSGGTGCTGGAGCTTGTCATAGAARGGAAATGAAACTGCTGAAGGGTCTAGACAATAGACTCCTCCCAAGTAACAAGCAAAAGAGCCAGAGGAAATAGGTTTCAAGTTGAACTAGAGGAGGTTTAAATCAAATRTCAGGAAAAATTTCTTCACTGAAAAGRTTGCCAAGCATTGGAACAGGCTGCCCAAGAAGTGTTCAAAAATCATGTAGATGTTGTGTTTAGGGATGTGGTTTAGGGGTGGACCYGGTAGTGTTAGGTTAATGACTGGACTCGATGATCTTAGAGGTATTTCTTGATCTTACTGATTCAATGATTCAATGATTCCTCATCTCAATTAKGCATATGCATGTTAAGACTTCAGGTTGTGTGATGGTTCAGCTGAGTCTCACTGAAGGCAGTAAAAACACTCTTGTTCACATCAATGCTTGTCCCTAGTATCRTTTGACATCCCTAACAGCCATTCAGCAACATCCCAAATCATCACGATTCCCAGAACACCAACTCTGAAACAGGTTGACTTCTAGTGTATTTTCAACTAATCATGCTGAAGACAAGAGAAAGTGTTTTGAATAAGTTCATTCAGAGTCCTCCAAAATCTCTGTTCAATCCCAAAGTTTCTGAATGCCTCACTTTGCTTGCATGCAGATTTATTGATGAGCAATGTTTGGACAGTAACTTTCTGTGGAGATAAAAGACATTCAGGCATGGAARGTCTCAAAAAGACTATGAAAATCTCAGAATGACCTGACAGCTGAAAAGGAATGTGAAAATTGATTAAATAAATGATGAAAATACAAGGAGAAAATATGTGTCTCAGGGAGGTTCCAAACTCAAAAATGACTGTGCTTAACAAAAGAAGGCAAGATGTTTGCATGTGTGTGAAACTTGATGATAATAAGGCAAAAAATAAAATGCCATCAGKTTTTTTGGCATAATAAATACCTTACCTGATCTGGAATATTGTKCTAAGTTCTGCTTGCTGAATCTGAAAGACACGTTTCCAGAATCAGGCTAGGTCTGTACTGCACCAGAAAAAAAAAAGAGTAGACTATAGCCTAGAGCAGGGACCCCAGCAGCTGATTTTTCTGCTAGCCTCAGATAATACCATTGTGCCTGCTGAGCTTTTCACTGCACTCAAGGTAGAATGGGCTGCAGCTGAATGCTACCATGTGCCATTATCAGGGTCCAATCTTACATCCAGACAATGAAAAGGTGAAGTAGATTAGGCTTAAGCTCAAGGTTGGACATGGGATCAATGTGGCAATGTTGGAATGGCCCAGAAGACCTGGAGAATGAAAAYCTCCAAAATTAGAAGAAAATGCAGMTAGTTGTAGGCATTGAAAAAACTCACATCCAGATAAAGGATCAAGGGATTTGATTTCTTTTCTATGAAAAATAAAGGATGTGATMAAAATRTTTAAAATAACAAATAACCTGTAGAAGATACTTTCTGTCTTACAGCACAAACACCACAGATCAYAGAAATAAGAAGATAGCAAACTCAGAATGGTGAAAGGTTAGTTTTCACCTGTCAGTTAGCTAAACAGTTGATGTCACAGGACATCAGTAAAAGCAGGAACAGCAGTATTCAGAGGAAGAGTTAGCTTCTGCTGTGAAAAACTGAATGCTTTGTGTTGATGCCAAGGAGCTTTGGAAGAGACTAAATTTTGAGCTTTGAGGATTAAGAGAGTCTCCAGATGCCAGATACCAACACTAATTCACAAGGGATACATGAAGCCACATTTTCCTCCTGTTCATACTACCTTCCAAAGCAGATGTCCCTGTGGAGAGGGGACCCTGCTCTAGACTGGTGGTCATGATCATAATAGTTGCACTGCTTGTCTCCTAGTTTGAATTGTTTTTAAACATTGCAAAGGAGTGCWAGTTTAGTAGCAACTTAAAAACAAAGGACAAATTATGGTAGCTGAACGTTACTAGTCCTGARGAAAAGTGACAAGAGGAATGTTTAATCATGTTTATTACAAGTGCTTGCTAAGTACCAGTATTTAGTGCAACACCAGTTCATTGTAGAAACAAGATGTGCAATCCTTTAAAACTTCATTCAAGAAAAGAAGCTCTTTGTGCCACCAGAGACAGATCCCACAGTCAGATTAAAATTATCGAATCAGGATGGAACATCTCACATAACATTTTATATTGACTTAACACTTGATAGAGGAATATTTTTATGAAATGACAAAAGAGTCTTCTCATGCTGGATTAAAAATTTCAGGAAACAGGAACTAAGCAAGAAAGCTGCAATAGATGCCACAGAGTATATTCCAGGGGCATGATGTGTCTTCCCTTCTCTTGCATCCAGGGCTCTCGTTAACAGAAAGCACAGAGAACACAGTGACATGGATTTGTCATACAGTCAGGGTGTGACCCTAAAAAAAGTCCTTTGGTCTGCCTGCTTAGACAGAGCCATTACCTTTCCACCAATGATCAAACCTCATATTTAAATGAGTGCTTTCAACCATGGGTAGAGCTATGAGCCAGGATGAGAGTCACCATTTACGTGGCCCAGACAGTAAAAACAAATTAATTCAGTTTGATGTTCTCTTATAACAGCCTTGTTTTTGAGTTAAGATAAGGATTCACATTATTTTAAGAGAACTTCTGATCAGATTAAATTGTTTTTAGTGCAATTGGGAAAGCATTAATGAAGAAGAGGAGGAAAAAAAGAACAACAGATCCTCAGAGAGCTGCATGCTAGCATTTAGTTAGAAGAATTTAAATCAGTAATGAACAATTCAGATTTGCTGCACACATCTCTAGGAGTTATATTGAAACATCAACTCTCCAGTCTGAATTCTTTTTTGTTACAGGACAAATTAAAATTATGTCTACATTTTGTTTTTTAAAGGACAATTAATTCAGAGACTTATAGAGATGTGTGTTATTTGGGATTGTTCTAAGAGATTATTTTGTACCATTTTCTGTAGTCTTAAAATACTTAGGTAGATCTCTGTCATGGAAATTAGGTGTGCTGTCCTAAAGCACAGTTACATAATTATGTTCTCCTTTTCTTGACAGGTAGGATAATAATTTGTATGAACTGTGCTCCTCTCTGATCTAACTAAATACCATTGATACAAATGAAGTTCAGGCAACTTTAAATATGTGTTGGGTAAAATTCACAGCTTTCTAAATTTAAGATTTTGTTCCCTTTTTTCTTAGCCTGGAAGAGAATACACATCCAATTTTAGTAAAATAATCTTTTGGTACATCTACAGGGACCATTTCTGATATAGAATTAAACTGTGGTGCAGGCAGAACCTTTTATTACATTTACATGACCCCATAAAGATAACTTTAATAGTTCCCCATAGAGCAAAACCCTCCTTAATTTTGTTAATTATTTTCCCCCAGTTATGCTTAGCTATGTCTTCTAATTCAGTATTGATCTTGTTACTGAGATCTGTCAAATACTTAGCAATCTGCTTAAATCCCCATCTGGGAAAAAAGTTTAAGAGATGGATCCTTGGCAGAGCTTATGCTTTAGAGTGGCACCAATAATTTTAACCAGAAATCCTTATTTTCTGCATTTTTTTTATATGCTGGTAAATGAGACCATATTACATTACAGAAATAAAGAASTATTGAGCATGATTTCTGTCTAGAGCTTCTAAAATTGCTTTTCACTAATTGGTTCCTGAGTCTCTAACTGGCAATAGAGATGAAAGACTCCACATCCCCACAAAAGAGATAGTCACAAGGGGAGAGCCCATCCCACTCCATCTGGTTTGGCTGGCCCTCAGTGAAGAGTGAATACAAATCCCTAACAAAACAGAAATCAAACATTTGTGTTACTGATGAACTGATAGTCTCATCTCATGCCYGGAATTCCAAGTGCCTAAGGCAGTTTTTTTGATTGCATCAGGAGTGCATTTTCAACGCAAATTTTCTGACCATCTCCACTTCCCTTGATTCACATTACAGGGTGGTGGTGGAGTGCACAGACTGGATTCCCTTGGAATTAATAAGCAACAGAAGATGCATGCCAATTGCTAGCATTCCATCCATGTGAGCCTAGGATATCTTCAACCTAAAACCTGTTCCATTTAGAAGCAAAAGGTTCTTCAACGTTCTTTCATGCTGAGTATCTGTTCTCACTTTACTGCTTGTTAATGGAAGTGTATGTTTAGAGTCAGATTCTGCCATTCTGGTGCTTGTTTGATAATTATAGTAAGCAGCTCTAATCTCTACATTTATGTCAAAATCCAAGGACATTCTGGCATCCACTCTCCTGTCCCACCACTCATGCTATCCATGGTATCTTATTACACACAGCAGCAAACAGCCCAAAGAGAGGTACAAACTTATTAAATTCATTTAGTTTGAGCTTTTGAATTTCTGATCTGATTATGAGGACATAAATGCTATGACCAAAAAAACCCTCAAAATGATAAAAAAACAACAAAACAGAAAAAGTAAGTTGTTGACCATACTTTATCGGGTAAACCAGAGGTATGAACAGATATGCGTTCTTGATTTCTTTTCATGCTGTGTGAGTTGGCGTAGAAGCATTCCAGAGCCCACACTTCTCCCAAGAGCAGTGTAAATATTCCCCACCAGTATTGCCACTGCCAGCTGATGCCATGGCAGCCCTTGCCTTACCTGGGCAATGMTTTTGGCATTCTCTTCCTCCACTGATTATAGTTTAAGGGGTTCTCAATCAGTCTCTCCAGCTTATACCCAAAGAGGTGTTTTGGCCATCAGGACAGGTAGATCCTGTCAGGCCTCGTGCCTGTCACACCATAMCAATTCTTTACATGTGTTTAATCCTATGAGCTGTTCACACTCAGCTATCCATATATTTTTTAATCCTGTAACATCAGAAATAAGGAGACTGTATTCATATGATTCTCACCTACTTCAGACCAGTCCTTCTTCAGACATGAAACAACATAAGCATGGCAGTGCATATAAAATATTATCCGTCCTATGCTAACCTATTCACCTTTTGCACCAACTCTTCAGACAGAAATCTCCTCACATGCTTAAAGCTGGAATGCTGGTGATTTTCAAAGTATGCTTTGAACTTTGTACTGGAAAGAAAAAAATTGTGCTGGAAGAAAAAATTCATATACCAGCTGACAACACTAGAGAATTCAATACGGGATTGGTATTTCCTGCACAGATTCAGTTTTGCCCTTGAATGAGTACCTCTAATATCAAAAGAACAAGAATGGAGCATTGTCCTTGAAGCAATAGTTTAGTCTAGTCTGTTTCTTAACTCACTTGGAGCAAGTATTTGGAAGAAACAGATATAACAGACTGCAAATTACTGAGGATAAGGACGAAAAGGATTGTAAGAGAAGGAGGCAAGGTTAATTTATATTTTACATTAAACAACAGCATGGGAAGCTATGGGTATTACTAATTCTGTTCAGTAACATAAATACCATTGTTTTTAAAAGAAGAGGATGAAAAAGCTGTTAAAAAACTCTAAGTGACACAAATGTGATAGGTGTATAAAGAAATTATGGAGGGCATGGTTTTACACTGGAAGTAGGTATCCAAGTACTTCTGTGATGCAAATGAATCTGGTGGGACAGTCACCATGTGAGGTCAGTTGCAGAGTAGAGCTTGCAAGGTAAATTTTCATAAAGGAGTTGTAACAAAGACCAAGTCTGGAGCAAAAATGCTGTAAGTGAAATACCCCCAGTGGGCATTTCTAAAATTCCACTTTTGTAACATGCAAAARTTCCTGGTAAAATTGAATATATGCTTAGTTATACTGAGACAACTGTAAATATTACTTCCCACCAGAAACTCCTCCTTCTTTCTCTCTCTTCAGAAAAATGGAAATTATACACTTGAGAGCTACAGAACAAATCACTCGGTATGGTAAAATCATACATTTATTATGTTTCTCTAAGCAGGATGAAGCTGCATGGATGAAGCTGAAAGTACTCCCAAGAAAAATCGGAACATCTCTTTTTACAAGAAATAAAGGATTTTAACTATTTTTATTGATGTGAGTCAGTGCCCATGCATGCATTCAAATCTTGCCCTTGCATTCTGAACTATTCAGGAAGAAATTTTTGTTCTAATTTCACACCAATACAGCACTTTTGCCCTTATTTAAATGATGTCAGCAAACAGCTTCTRATAGTGCACTTCTCTTTACTCAAGACAACAGTTATTGAAATCAAGAAAAACAAAAGTAGCTGACCATTTCAATTTAGCAATCAAGTATTTTTTTTAGTGAAAAGTTAGCTTCTTGTGCTTGAACTGTACCACTGGTTCATCCATGGTCCACTTGGGTGTATGTAGACAAAGAAATCCGAGTGATTTCACACTCATGTGAATGGACTTATGCATGTACCTAAGCAGGGTTGAAACATCCTTTAAATGTGTTTCTGCAGATTTGCATAAATGTATCATAAACCTCCTCTTTCTCACTGATACTTTTATTTTTTGGAAAACAGTAACAAATTTATTACTCTCTGTGTGGGAACCTAAACATAGCATTACTGCAGGTTTTGTTAAAGCAAAAGCAGACTTAGATGAGAACCTTCTAATTCATTCCTCCCCCAGCTCCATTGCAACAAACTGGCAATGCAGCATATCTATTCCTGGACTGCTACCTTTGTGATGTTTTACGTGGAAACCATCAATAAGCACTGGCTGATTACTCCACCAAGTGCTCTCTTTGATACACTTTTATCTGGCATTGGACAATGAATTCCGGTTTTCTAATGCATCTCTGCAGCCAATTTAGTTTAGCTGTGTTGAACACTCTGTTTTTTCATTTGTAGAAATAGGGTAACAACATTTCCTTACAACATGTCTTTACCCTTTCAGCCTACCCTGCAGCTAGAATTTCACTTAGAGGAATGATCCAGAAGAGAGCTGCTTCTGTTTTCAAAACACTGGGATAATGACATCATGATATTATCAGGTTTAAATATGTACAAGAAGCAGTGCTGAAGGTCATTGACAAACAATATCTACAAAGCTCCATAGAGATTGGTTGGAGGGGCTTTTGTCCCATGAAAATCTGCAGTGGTTTTACTATGTGACAGTTCTTGGCAGTATTTTTTTCACATACTACTTGAAATTTGGAAAAGATGGCCATGGGATTCATAAAATATGTGGTTTTTATCACAAAGTCTTGCTTAGGAAAGTTAACTTGTGCAGTCCTTGTGCAAGGAAAGCCTGGAGATGTAGGAATGACATTAGAGAAAGGGACACAGAGTACATGCAGATAGACAGACTTCTCCCAAAAGATAACATATCTGTACAGGCAGGAAGGGAGGCTTTAGACTTTTGCTACTTAGTCACACCATGGTTTCTAATGCAGAAAGATTTATTGAACTAGTTATACCATCTTCTTTAAGAACAAGTTACTTGGGTTATTAGCATGTTAGACAACAGGATGAAACCATGGTTAAGGAAATCACACAAAAAAACAGTCAAGCATTTCTCCAGTATCTTGCATTTTCTGTCTACAGATGTTTTTAAGTTCACCATGCTTGGTTGACACCAAAGCAATTTACAGCAGCTCTGCCGAGTTTATGGACTCACTCAGTTACTTTCCCATTTCTATGTAACTATCACACTTTTCAGTGGTATTGTATGCATAAATCAGACTCCTTGAAAAGGACTTGGTATAATGAAAATCCAGATATATGAGCAATTTCAATCATGATTTTAGTAGACTTAAAGCGAGGGAAAATCAGAATTTGGATGTTCATATTTGAAGTTACACCTGATGAGCAATTGACACTTCAAATGTATTCAAAAGCCTTTCTGAAAGTGGAAAAATACTTTTGGCCCACTTATATGCAGGCAAAAGAGAAGAGTTTGAATGGATTTTGTGACATGTGACATTAACTAGTGAACAATCCTGTTCTCCAGCTTTCAGAAACCAGGGAAGTTTCATATTTTACATACAAATGACATGATGCCAGTGCACTTTTCTTTTTTTTTTTTTGAAGGACATATTTTCTGTTCAATGTCTGTCACATTTTATGTTGTGCAAAATCTCTGTAAGCATTTGATGTTCTCTATCGTTCGCTGTATCTCTTTAGGTTAGTATACCACATGTCCTGGATATGAAAGACTTCCATCAGGAATTATGTGTAGATTCCAGCATTAATTAAATAGTAAATTATATAGTAAAGAGCCTTTATTTTCTAACTTTGTTGATAGTAAGTTTTATTACATCTACTTATATTTTTATTTATCTTTTAAATAAAATTACACTTGCTTTAAGGTAAAAAGTGGAACAGGTACRTATTAGTTTCATTAAAAACTCCACACGCCACTTCACAGAAATACTTCAACCCTCAAATTACTGTTACAGCTACTATTGCTATTTTCTATATCTGCAAAGACCTAATCAAATAATTTGGACAAAGCTCATAAGAATTCAGCAAAATAAACATCTAAGGAGAAAGTAATCCTAATTTATTTATTTATATATTTATTTATGAGCTTTGTTATGATGATATTGTTAGAGTATCAGATTCTGGTAAAATATGCTGTGGAATTTTAGTGGAAAATGTCAAGAAAAAAAAGTATGCTTCCCTCTCATGGTATAATACAAAATGTTGAGGAAAAATATACTTGTTGGAGGCTAATAAAGACAGGTATAACTGTGTTAAAGAACAATTAGTTCTTATTAATGACCAGTGAAATTGTATTCAATAAACTGGTTTGTTGTTCTTGTGTGGTGGAGATCTGTTTTCCCTTTGTTGGTTGGGGTTTTAGTTTTCCCTGGTCCCAAATAGCTTTGTTCTATTTGTATAGTGGTGGCTGAGGTTATTGTAACAGGTTTCTACTCATTGTAAGTAGGAGCTGAGCTGGAACTGAAAGCATGCTCACTGATTGATTGCCTGTCTGCAGGCAGTGGACAGAATCTGTGTTTCTTTTCAAGTTCAGAAAGATTCAAAAAACARATCTAGAAGGTCTAATTTTTCCAATTAACACTGTAAAAGAAGAGTCCACTTTTACTAAATTAATCAAAATACTGTAATGATACAGTTTAATGTCAGGTAACTTGAAGGTAATGTCAGATTATGATCTTGGTTTTACTGGTGCAAATCTAAAAGTGTTTCATTTATGTTGCTTCAGAGAGTTGCTTCACTTAGGGGTTAGTAGAACCAAAGGAGCTAAAGACAACATAAATACATCATTGTAAGATGCAATTTAAAGTGTATCTTTATTGTAAGTACTATATTCCACATCAGAATAACTGAAAAGTGTATTTTTTTCTTGTTTCCTCTTATTGCTTCAGTTGTGTCATGTATTGCACTAAATAGCAATTTTGTACGTGCTGTGGACCTAATTCTAATCTCACAGATACCTAATATGTGGAGTTCAGCATATCCAAAAAAAATATTAAAATCTTATTAAAAACTCCAGCTTAAGACCTAGTCTTAACTTTAACAATGCTATAGAATAAAAATTGAGATTAACTGCTCTTTTAAATACATTTAATTCAGTCAGATGAAGGGATGCAGGTAGGTRTCTCTTCAGGGGATAATGAATTAGTGCATGACAGCAAATCACATAATTTGATAAAACAGATATAAGAAAAGAACAGGTATAGGATAAAGACCAMAGCATGAGGAAAGGAAGCATGAGAAAAATCTGTATTCAAAGATCTACATAATGACTAATTGTGCTTCAGAATAAAATACTTACTCAATTTTAGATCTGCCTTAATTTCTAAGTTGGCATCAACTGCTTGMAATCATTTCCCTTTCACACACTTCACTAAGGCAAAATTTTACATTTAAAATAAAATTACAATAAAAGTAAGCCCCCCAACATTATTCTATTGTAATACARTAATAACACTAACCTAAGAATATACTATGTTATATTCAAGAATATAATCTAGCAGCTAAATTTTGTGAAAATCCCAGCCTTGATAGAACCACTGATAGACCAGTGGTTCATACCAGACAAGTATTTTCTGTATTCAAGCCAAAATTATCAGAAATGTTTTGAAGCCTTTAACTTAACTCTGCTGAGTAGGGCCAGTCAGATTTCTGACTTTTTTATTAAAAAGAAAATGGCAAAAGGCCTGAAACATTAAAGTAATGACTTGRTCCTTCTCTGTATCAGGCCAGCCTTGAATGTATAGAATTTATTCTGATATTGTATTAAACCAGTTCTGAACAACTGWAGAAAGTTGTAATTTATGTTGATCTGTTAAAAAAAAACCCCTCATTTGTTACATGATCTGAATAAGTATCTTTTCTGTTTGCTATTTTATTGGGATAATAAACCCCTAAAGGAGGTGAGGTCGACTTTAACATGCAAGTGCCTAGTTCCTATTGAAGCCAGAGTCAGCTCCAGAGATCAATAAAGGTGTGAAACTGCTGATTCTTAAAAATGGGATGCATTAGTGGCAAGGTAATCCAAGGATTACAGATCTAGCMTTTGAAAGTAGTCCTCAAGAAAGAATATGGTTAGAGGTGGACCATCCTCAAGAGTAATGCTTTTCACATCCTGGCAAAAAGGTGCAGGAAAGCAACATTCCACACCAAAGGGAATTTTACCTTTTAAAATTAATTTTGAAACGCTATCAAATGTTCTTCCATCAAATGCTGGTACACGACTGTGTCTACATGCCCCTGGCATAAGGCACAGTTCTGTGCTCAGCAGTGTCCAGCAGAGAGTCAAGGACRAGGCCTCGACCCAAAGCACGGAGTTCAGGGATACAACATGGTACAACAGCTCCACACAGATGGAGCCAGGGAAACACAGGCAATCGAGAAGACCTGCTGGCATCTTTCTGGACTGGCAGGGGCTAGCATGTCCAACTCCTAAACAGTGTTTTCCTGATGGTAGGGAGAGATTGAGGGGATCAGGGAAGAGTTGGAGTACATTTTGCTGTGTGACTGGGGCACACTGGGAAGCTCAAGAGAGCACAGAGATGCTTCCTTTAAAAAGTAAGAGGTGACTAATGAAAACTGGCACAGTGGCTATTCAGGGAAATATCCATGTCTCGATGCAAAGATGAGAGCTAAGATAACAATAGGGCATTAAAGGACCTTGAGGATGAAGGAATAGCTCAGGTTCATTATAAGAAGGA
>NW_026623263.1:2405049-2420049 GCF_030028575.1 Malurus melanocephalus
AAAAAAAAAAAAAAAAAAAAAAAAAGAAAAGAAACAGAGAGGTCTCCAGTTGTACATTTTGGCATCCTTTCCGAGGAGAGACCGAGCTGAAGGCAAGCTCCGTGCCCTAGATTGTGCCTCTCTACATTAACAGATAAATGTTTAAAAGAGGTAAAAGTAGTAGGTTTCCACTGCTTTGCAGAAATGCCAGAGGCTGGAGCGTGGGTCTTCCATATCCAGGCAGCGCACCCTGCCCTGAGCCGGCGTTGTTCAAAGCCACGATTCAACTAACCTTTTCTGCAAAGGTTTTTTCCTTCGTAATTATTTTCACCATTACAGTAAGTTTATTTTCACTGTTTCAGTTTTTATTTCCAGCTCTCTGGTTCCCCCCCATCTTTCATGTTATGTAAGGTTTGGGTAAGTTCCACGTTGAAAGGATTTTAAAGTATTTTCCAGTGGCTTATCTTCGGAATATAAATATTCCTGTACCATCTTAGATGTATTAGTCATTTGTGGTTCTGAACGTCCTTCTGTCTGTGTGTGGTTATTGCGCGGGCTACTAGCTACGCGAGCCTGGAAATATATTACCAGACAATAAAATGATTAAGAAACCCACCATTGAAAATTGGAGCCATGTTATTTAATTTCTTTAAAAAGATTAGATGTTTCCCCGTTGTTGTCGTTTCTGTAGGTTTTTTCCCCCTTCTCCAGTAATAACTTGGCGCTGACCTAAAATTGCAATCGAATGATATTTGTGAGGTTTAATTGATAACTTAGCAACTCTGTCACACCTCCCAGCCCATTAGATGATGAAATCTCACCTGGTTAAACGGGAGAGCTCACTGGCCTCTGTACCGCATGCCTGATTATACAGCGAATCTGTTAATTTACCAAACCACCTTTACAAGAAGGACTTGATGGACACCACAAACTGTATTCATGCGGTAGCTAAGAGAATGTGCCGTATTCCCCGAGCCGCCTCCCACCACCTACCTGCAGAATGAGAAATGGAAAATTAGTGGAGATGTGTGCATGAAGGGAGCCGAGCAATTAGCAAGGAGCTGCCGCCGGCTCGGGAGAGAGGGGGTCGGGACCAGGCGAGCAGGGACACGGACACGGGCCGCCCGCGCTCCCCGCTCCCCGCCGCAAGCCGAGGGGAGCCGCGCCGCGCCCCGCTCCGCCTGAACCCGCGGCTGCTGCGCTGGCTCCGCGGGGCGCAGGAGGGTCTGTGTGTGCCTGTGTGTGTGTGCGTGCGTGCGCACCCCTGTTGGCTGTCTCGCCTCTCTCCCTTCGGGATTTGTTTTGTGGTGGTGCTTTGAGGGGTTAGGTTTTTAGGTTTTCTTTTTGAGGCGCCCCGATCCCCTTTTTGGGGCGGGGTGCCCGTGGTTGCCCCCTCTCCTGCGTTTCTTTATGTTCTTTATTCGCGGATGTGCCTGGCAATTGTTGTTGCTTGTGTTATTAATTGCACCCGGGCCTTTCCTTGCTCTTTGCGGGAGCGCGGTCTAAATTGGCTCTAATAAATATTAGCCGCTAGATTAGGAGAGGTGAAGCTGGCACGGCGCTCTATTTTCGACCTGTAGCCTCTGCAAAGCCGCCAGTTCTGCGCCAGATTAGCCCCATCCATCCAGTGTCAATGGTTGTCTTGTTGAGAAAATCAGTGAGTAAACACGGCTGACAGAGAGGGGTATCAGCTGATTACTCATACAAATAGACTGCAAACTCCACCAGGAGAAGCTGTTTCCAGAGATGGGTTTCTCGCACTGACAGGGCTGCTTCTCCCAGGATCCCGTGTCCTGCTGTTCCCACTTTGTCCTCCATCAATCACACAATTGTGTCCGGGATGTTTTATAGAGTCACTTAATATCCCTGCCTTCATCTCTATTCACTTAGAGAATGATCTGCCATAAGGGCTAAAGGCTTTTGCAGGTTGGGACCAGAGACAAACCCGGGCCACAATGGCTCTGGTGGAAAACAGCGATTCATGACAGTGCCTGGCTTTCTGATGCTAATGGCACCGCCACGAGGTATTACAATAGAGGCCAGGCAGTGATTTAAATGTAGTCCTGCCATTATCCCCTGGTCCGGCACATTAAATCACCCCTCGCGGATCAGATGCCAGTGGGCATGGGGGTGGGGAAGGGAGGAAAATCACTCCGCAAGCCACGGCGGATTCCCCTGTGAGGGGCGAAAGGCGACTCGAAAGATGAGACACCGAGCCGATACCCTCTTCAGAAAGGGCCCGGGGCCACACCGTGTTTGTGGAGCTGTACACCCTCCTCCAGGGTGAGGGAACAGCACCACAGCATCACCCAAGCGGATAAAACTTTGAAAGGGGTCGCCCGAGTAGTCTCTCCGGTGGTAGGGCATCTCTCTCCAAACCTGCGAACCTACCGATTGAAAAACTGTATTTTAATTACGAATTTTAAAGACGAAAGAGTTACAAGGTATTACTGTTTAAGTGCCTCATCTGCAAATTAGATTGCTACACAATTAATCAGAAAGTTAATTAATGAGCAAGTAACTAATTAGGACATTTAAAACCAGTGTTTATAGTGTCTTAGTTAAAAAAACCCTATGTAGCTAATTGGCCTATACACTGATTTCATAACTCATAGCCAAGGTTATAATATTACAGATGTATTATTATGTACAAAGTGTAATTATGTCACTATTCTATTAAGTGCATCTTACCTGAATCAATTTTACTAGCATTTTTAACATTGAAAATTCCTTATTGCGAACAGATTAGAGACAAAACACTGCACATATAGCCGCGGCTTGCTTAACAAGGAGCGAGGGACGTGGGTCAGGAGTTTTTAGGAGAGCCGGAGAAGTGTTAACAAGTCRGCCCGTACGCACCGCGGCCTGGCGGAAGGAGGGTTCGCGGGACGGGTTTTCCGCCCCGCTGTAACGGGAGCAGAGCCGGGAACCCGGCTGTGGTGCGGTACCAGATGCGGGCTGGAGGAGGCTCGGACGGGGGCAGCTGTTCCTCCACGGCTGGCTCTTCCACCCGTGACTAGGGAAGGTCATGCACAGCCCGCCCCGAAGCTGGTAACCACCAAGAAAGAAGGGCTTCAAAAGGGTTCGTGTCCTCGTCTTACCCTGCGGTAGCGTGGCCTGACCGGGGGGAGACGGGAGCGCTTCCTCCCGGYGAGCTCCCCTCGCCGCAGCCGCCGACCTGCTCGGCCGGTCAGGGGCACTCCGGCCCCCGCGTCCCCCGGCAGCACAGCCGGCCGCGGGGTCAGGGCCTCGGGTGCTGCCCGCAGCCTCTCCCCGGCGGCTGCATGGGGCTGTGGTAATGCGCAAAACTACGCTTTGTAATCTCCTTTTCAACAGTGAGGAGTACATATAGGTAATTTTAATGAAGAGGTTCCTGTACCACATTATTAGCAATAAATCTACACCATTCTTTGTTGGTTAAAATCATTATCATCATCATCGGTATCATTACTGAACTCATTATTCTTGTGTTACTATCAGAGTAGATTTATGATAACACCCACCATCACGCCTGAGTTAAAGAAGGTGTAAAGGTTTGATTAATAGCTGCTTTCACGTTTTAATACTCGACATTTTCTCACTTTTTTTTTTTTTTTTTTTAAATAGGGGGCATGATAATTACCGGAAGTAATTACTGGTTTTGTTATAAAGTGTCTGATTAGGCGCACAGGCGCTTTTCCTCAAGTAAAATATAAATAAATAACGGTGGACACARTAAGTTCTTGTAATGACGCAGTGAGGCAGTCTTTGAGAACAATTAAGATTTTGTTCAATCACAGTGACATTTTAGATTAATAAATGTTAACAAAAAGAAATAGATTCCCCTTAAAAAAAAAAAAAAAAAGCTGGTCATCACAGGCTTGAAGGGAATAAAATGACGGTAGGAGCGGGAGCAAAGGACATGAAGAGGATATCACCTTCCATTCTTATTCAGCCTACAATTTTTAAAAAGCCCAAGAAACCAACCAAACAAAAAAATCCACAAAAAATCCACCAAAAATCCCCCAAATAACCAAAATGCAATCGAAAACCTGAACGACAACCGCTCGGCGCCTTGGGCTTGGTGAGCGATTTTGCACACGTGAATATGCTGGACGCGTGCACTCTATAAGGGTATTATTGCACTGCCTCCCGAGTGCCTGTCCACCATCCCGGGACAGGGGGCGGCGGCGAGGCAGGACCAGGACCAGCCCCGACCCCGGCCCCAGCCCCGACCCCGGTCCGGCCCGGCGGGCGGGAGCACCGCGCTGGCTCTCCCTGAAAGGTTACACTGCGCTCTGCCTCGCTTTGTCTTCCCCGTGCCCTTTCCTGGCAAAAATGGAGACATCACATCCTTGCCCAGCCCCGGCTCAGTATTTATGAAGGTTTTCTGACAAATAGGCAGGCTGGCCACGCATGGGTGACTGCCTTCATTCCGCACTTGGCTTGTTTACATAGGACCAGCACCATTTCCACGGATTAAACAAATCACAGCGAGAAGGAGACATTTATAATCCGCCAACGAGGCCACAGGCAGTTAAAAATGTGTGCGTGTGTATGCTGTGAGAAAGAAAAATAAATGTTCATGTCCAGGGAACTGACCTTCTTCTTGGAGGGTAACTCAAGGGGTATAGATATAAATATAGGCTGTATATAATGTCTTATACGCAAGCCCAAAGTATGTATTTAATAATTATCTGTTATACCCAGTTATTGTGTACAAATGCATAGCATTAGTTTGCATTTTACTCGGTCCTTTCACCCRGAGCCCCCCTCCCCGAGCTGCCAGAAGCGGCTATAGAGCCTCCGGCTGCACACAAAGCGACGTGCCCACACCGCCAGGCTCAGGGACTGCGCTTTGGAGCCGGCTCGGACAGCGGAGCGGGCATCGCGGCGCMCACCCGTGCTCCCGGGAACACTCGTGGGAGGGGAAAGCGGGGAAGGCTCCCCGAAAGGCACAGCCCGCTCTCCAAGGATGGGGGCTGGGGGGCACTGCCCGGTGCCCGGGGACCGCAGCATCGCCCCAGCGAGCGGCTCCCGTTGGCACGGCCGGGCCGCGACATGCTCACCCTTCTGCTCCTCTGTCACCCGGAAGCATTACTAAGGAAAAAAAAAAAAAAAAAAAAAAAAAAAAAAAAAAAAAAAAAAAAAGAAAAAAATGAAAAAATGAAATGATGTAGGATCCGAAGGTATTTTTCAAAGTAAGAGCGTGCATTTTACGATCCCTCTCCCTCCATCTGCAGGAAGAGTGATGGTGCGGGGGAAGAAGCTATAACTGGAAATGTTGCCCTTTATCTTCTGTCAGCTCTCAGGACACTTGGCTGCTGCTGCTTCTCCGGCTGCTGCTGGGGTTTTTATGACACATGTCACCCACCTCGGGCAGCCGGAGCAGAAGGAAATTCCCTACAAAATAGCAATGGTTTCGAAAAAAAGGATCGCAACAAAATATTGAATAAATTCCCTTTTAATTTATTTGATCATTCCACATTACGGGGCTATGAATTGCTCAAATTTGATAACAAGTACTCAATTCAACTCATTATGTAAGTTAAATTAGACTTCGATAAAATTTCAGTGGCGCGCAGTGGTTCCTAGAATGAAATGTAATTTGCGCAAGAATTTGTTGTATCTGTCACAAATATTTCCAATTAGCGACCGTAATTATTTGATAGTTTCTGCAATTATGGCTTAAACGGGTGAATTTGGGACTGTGGAGGACCCTAATTGGCCTAAATTTGATATTTTGCATATTTGCATAATGAGGAAATTGGTAGAAAATTGTGTTCATTCATTTGTGAAAAATCCTATGAATTTTATGAATTTGAAAGCTCTGTTTGTGCAGACTGTGACTTTGCTTGCTGATCCCTGAGGAGCTGACGCTGAATGCCTGAATGGGCAGCGCGCCAACTTCTCCACCCGGAGGAGAGGCGGGGGAGGGAAGGGAAGGAAAGGGAAAGGGGAGGGAGGGAGGGATGGAGGGAGGGAGAGATGCTGGCCGGTCGGCCGTCAGGAGCCGGGAGCCGCGGGCGCCACGACCTCCCGGATCCGCGCTGCCACCCCCTCCCAGTCCCTGCTCACCTGGGGAAGGGGTAATCGCCTGGGGAAGCATCGGAGGCGGGGGGGRGCGACGGAGGACGGGACGGAACGGACACGGGACTGGGATACTGATAAGTGTGCACTTGGTTAAATTAAATTGCCAAAGCTTCTCCTTTCAGTAAAAGTGTTTGATCTATTGCGCTGTCAATTTAAAGTGTTTAAGGAGAAGCAAAAGCATAGATTTTAAGATGCTGGCCCAGCACCCATTCATCATGCATCAGGGACTTTAAGCCTCGCGTTTTGCTGTAGTTAACATCTCAACTCTCGGACACGGGAATCCAGGCGGGGGAACGGCTGCGGAGCCGGAGCCGGAGCTGTGTCCGGCTGGGTGSGGGGCAACGGGACCCCGCGGCAACTCTGCTCTCTCTGGTGGATGCCGGCCAGATGGGAGCCACGAAGGAGGAGTTAGTGGTTGAAGGGAGGAGGGAAAACGACCCTGCTAGCAGGCGAGGGTGGTGGTGTGGCATCCTCACTTTTTTGGCTTCCTGGACGACTGCAGGGGAGACGCAGTACACTAGGGATAAAGTTGGCAGATGACTTTCCATCACCTTTTTTTTCGCCTTTTCCTTCTGGCCAGATTTAAGAAGGTCCTGAAGGTCACCCAATGGACAGCTTTCCTCCCTCTCCCTGGCTAGGGATCTTCTTTACCCCTGGTTTCCAGACCCTGGGCTGCCCAGGCTGAGGAAAGATACACAGGCTGAACTGGCGATGTAATATATTCCCTTGAAGAGTTTTACACACTCCAGCTCTCGACTGTAACTTCGGTTGGTTAGCACTCTCCCCATCAACATGGACGTGTATAATGTGAAGATGTAACAGGCTCTAAACGCTTAAGTGCTTTGTTTCACAGCACATTTTCAGTAAAGGTCAAAATAAATACATCTCCTTTCAATGTGGCGTTTGTGTTTGGATTCCAGAGCCATTAGCCCAGGCTTGGGGTGGAATTGCTATCAAATAATAAATGCACCTGTGGGTGCAACATGGCAACTAACTTCCCAGAGCCTGTTCTGTCAGAACACAGGCTCAAAGATGATGCCACCTACACCACAGATCTCTATTTGATATCTTTTTGATCAAAACACTGAACTCTTCCATGGCTCTACCTCATTGGTGCTGGATGATGACAGGGGGTAACAGTCCTGRTTCATGGCAGTGAGAGTGTTAGAGGGTTGAAGCTCTGAGTCTGAATATTTTCCAAGTGATAGATTCACCCCACTCAAGACCTTTTGAGTGCACCTGTCCTGTGGATAGAGGCCGTGCTGGGCCAGTCTACTGTGGTCTGTTGTGGATAATTGGTCATCCCAAGCAATATTGTTGCRGAGTTCAATTTGTTTTGTCTTTCTCCAGATTTCAATAGCACTTTTATCCTCTCATATTGTGGTTCTTCCTCTTTTCCATTGTCTTACTTCCAYTGTCTTTTCACTCCCTTCCCCACCACCAACCCATGATTTATATTTCTCCATAAATATTTTTTTTCCTCTAAAAAACTCATGTAAGTGTGTTTCTGGAAGACCAAGTAACAATCCCAGAGGTTCAGGTAAACAGGAAACTAGACAGATTACCAATTTTACCCCAAGGCAAACTGGTGAATACTGAAATCACAAACCTACATTGTGCTTAAGCCCAACACCCAGCTGGTCCTGGAAAAATGAAGACAAAAAAAGAGGTCTCAATAAAGATGTTGGTTTCAGGATGCATAAAGRACATAAGCAAGTTTCTTTTTCGTATGGTGAGCTTGAAACAGTATTTGGAAGAATCTCTTTATACATAATTGCGAACAAACTCTCCAAGAAATGCATTTTTTAAACCCTTAGATACCACAGATGCCCTGAACTTCGGAGTGAGACTTGAGACAATGCTGCACAGGTGACTCTGGAATGTTACAGACTGATTTGGGTCTTCTCAGCTTCTGCCTCCACACAACTCTTCAAGTAACTGCAGTTTTCTGGGTTTATCATGTAGAAATACACACTAAGGTTCATAAGTGAACATCTGACCTCCCAGAGCACACATGGCCGGGCATGTCAATACCCAGGGAGCAGAACCTTAACTTTTGKAAAGCTTCTTCTAGAAAACAGAGGAGACAAAAAAGTGTATAAAAAAAGAAACTCAAARAAGTACTCTATTTCAGTTACAGCTGGGGAAGAGAGTCTAAAATCAGTAAAAGATGCTTCCTCTTCCATGATATTTTGATTTGTAAGATTTAAAAAAAATCATCATGTGCTTGCCGTACCATTTGTTATTTACTTAACCTCAGGTCTAGAGAACTGTTTAACAAGTAAACTCATGCGAATTATCAAGCAGGTAAAGCTCATAAGAGTGATATAAAAGTTCAGGAGGAAGTATTGTGCTGCTGAAATTCTCTATCTAAAGGTACAATCTTCTTCCTTCCAATCAATATGGGGAGACAAACCTCGTGTATACAAGAACGTGGCAATTTGGCCCTCAAACCTGAGAGCTGTTGCCAGATCTGTTTTTGCTCTGACATCATTCCCCAGGGCTAACCTGGGCTCCCAGGGATGCTCTGCATGGAAGCAGGGACAGGGTGCAATGGGGTGTAGCACTACTGGTACAACAGTGTCCCCTGAAGGCATACATAAGTCTGTGAAACTAATAAAAATGGGTGCAATAAGAAAATGAGCACTCACACAATGCCACTTTTAATCAGAAAACTACAAAGGTGCTTTCTGTGTCCATCTAGGTAGAACTTTCTGAAACGGTGTGTGATGCTCAAAATTGAAGATACATGCATATGTTTTAGATATTAATGATCACATCCTCAGCTATTCTCCAYAAACTCTTCCAAAAGGTTTACAAAATCCTATTGTTACCAGTGGACTCAAGATTGCCTCCAGTTCTGTGACTGTTCTGACCTGTGCGAGTCACAGTGTGACTGACAAAAGAGAGAGCTATTCAACACCATAACTTCTCATTGCAGTTCTCTCCATCACTGCAGAAAACAGTGAAACTTCATCAAACCATTTCCACTGTGAAGGGTGCAAGTGAGTTGATCTCAAGAACAAGCCTTCCTGGGCATCTCTGAAGGAGTTACTCTGCAGCAGTACCTGCAGAAAAATAAACTTCCGCTGAAACAAAATATTTTAGTACAGTCTTTGCCATGTGTAAATATTTGTTTTCAGAAAAAATATGCTGCATCTGAATAAATCAACAAATGGGTAGAAAAAATGGGGACAGGGAAGGGTTTGGTGACCAAAAGGATATTGGGGGTTGAATAATGAGGACAGCAAACTAAAAMAAGCTGGACAGATTGATGGAGTGAGGATGGAGAAAACCAGTGGAGACAGCAGCTACTTTGCATAGTCCTGCAAAATTAGTCCAAATTCCATTTGATGGACAAATATATTGTAATACTTCTTTTCTGCTCAAATTGCCTCAATGCAACCACACAAAGGGGTGAATCTTGCTATTATAATATGTGACATAAAATATTTAGGCCGGACATGCCATATTTTCCAATCAGAAACAATATGCAGCAGTGTTTTCTCTTGAATTTTCTCTGTAGTGTCCATGTAGCACATTTGTAATAATCTCCTCCACCACACACAGCGGCATACTTCATACCAACTGTGAAAAATTGTGTTAAACTTGAGCTATGGATAAGATTATCCGTTTGTAGGGAATGTGACTGATGCTGTAAGTGTCAAAAAGTCATGGTTTTGAAAATCCTGGTAAATCAGAATCTGCTTGAAATTGAGATAAAAAATAAAAGGTGAAATATATTAAATTTTATCAATAYATTTACAACATTCGCTATTTGCCTTTACCTTTTCTGTGCTGGAAGAAAAGAAGAAAAATATCCAATATACCTTAAAAAAACCCACTTGATTCTCAGAATATCTTTATGTGGGATCACAGCAGGATAAAATATAGTTGTTATCGACARTTGGAGTTCTTGTATGGTGAGGGTGGGTAATTTCCTGCTCAAGTTTTGTCAAATAACCATTGTAACTTTCATCACTGAAGTTTATGGCTACTGAGATTATGTTCTTTCAGATATTTAATATTACTGGAAGTTTTTACTTCTTACCTAAAGTCTCTTACTTCTTACCTATAGTCCTAAAGACAAACACCACTCATTAAAATTCAATAGATTCGGGAACTGAAACAAATTTCAGTAAGAATATCTTGCAAATACATGTTGGCCTCAGGCAGGTTTCAGATTCTCTGCATCCTCTTGTCACTTCTCTGTAGCCTGTTTGAAAGCGTCTAGCACATGCTTGYCAAATGACAAATATGAGTGCAAGTATTGTCCCCATGAGGTGTTGCCTGTGATATCTTCACTGGAGATGCCTTGTGAGCCTAAAGAGGGTGATCTGGAGRATTCCACAGCTGTGGGGTGCCATGAGAACCACTGCAGAAGTGGTGAAGGGGTTTCACCAAGTTGCGGCAGAGTAGCTGTAGGGTTGTTACAGGGATCTGTGTCTGTAGAAATCTTCTGTAGCAGATCACAGGAGCTAGCTCAGGAAGATGTGAGACATTCTAAGATCATTTGGAACTAGTCACAGGAGGCAGAATCATCTTCTTGAAATCAAAGTACCCTCTGAATTCACTCATTCAGGACCAGTGTTTGCCAGTCTCCTGCTTGTCCCAAAGAAGTTATTTACATCGTCCATGCCCAGGAGTAAGAACCATCCCTTATCTTGCCCTGTAACTTTTCTCCAGTCTAGGAAGGGTAGCCGTGTATGGGAAATAGTTGCAGTTCCAGAGGTTTCCCATCTTACTCTTCTTCAAGAAAGAGCTCTGCTGGATGCAAGGGAAGGTAAGAGGCGGCTGTTCAGCTTTTGGTTTTAGGGGAAGAGGGAATAAGGGCACCTGGCTGTATGTTCCACTCACCTTCCCATGAGCTTTTCCTTGGTTGCTGAAGAGGTGGAGCCCCCGACATTCCAGTGGAGCTGTGACTGTGGACAGCATATCTCTCCACTTCCTGGCAGGGCAGGCTGCTTCCAAAGGAGAGGTGAGCATGGCAAGCAATTTCTGCTCTGTCCAGAGCCAGGGGGTTAGAGTGCACCTCTCTTGATTTCTACTGACATATCTGAGCAATAAATTGTCTTGTCCATTTAATATAGGAAATAAAAGGTGTTGCAGAAACAAAGGATTATTTTCATYGCTGAAGTTTATGGCTGAAAATGTTTGGCTATACGATCAGTTGGCCTAAATGAACTCTCTCACTTGCTTTCTCCTCCAGATGCCTAAGTGGTGGCAGCTCCTCCCACCATTTGCACTCAGTATGGCTTCTTCCCCAAAAGGAAATTAATGGAAACTGCTTGAGGCTCAGCATTTCTGAAAAATCAGGCTCAACTCTGGGCACTGCAGCCAAACTTTACTGGACTGCTATTTTAAACATATTAGTGCTGGATTTTACTCGTATTTATTAACATGATGACAAAAATATCTGTGTTAGGGAAATAAAAGAAATAAGGAAAAAGCCTCCACCACTCAATTGGCTTGATTCATTTTCCTATACTATCTCTTGCAGTCCATCTGCTGAAAGGTGAAGCCAAAATGTTTTAGAATTATGTTTTCATAGGGAATTCTATGTTAATTAGTTATCTCTCTCTGCCATGTGTAGCAACGGATGAAATCAGCTACTGTAATTTCATGAAAGGTAATATTGGACTGTTTGTATCAGTATGCCCACTTTCTTACACASAGCACTCTAGTGGAACAGGAGTGGTCCAAATAACATTTTATTTCAATATAATGAGGACATACAGCTACTGTAGCATTACATTTTCTTATTTCCTTGTGCCTAAAATTATAGTCTTAGACTAAATTCAGTAGAAAGATCTTACCAACTCTGATAAATTTTTGCATACATTTTTAAATGCTTTTTTTGTGGAGTAGAGTTTAGCTTACTAAAGCTACTGC
This sequence comes from Malurus melanocephalus, assembly GCF_030028575.1. NCBI lineage: Eukaryota > Metazoa > Chordata > Aves > Passeriformes > Maluridae > Malurus > Malurus melanocephalus. The sequence continues at coordinate 2,416,993 of NW_026623263.1, forward strand.
TAAGACATTTTTATTTTTTTTCCTAGAATAAAATAGTCTTCTCTACAGTTGTATTTAATAGGCCAAAGTTCCACATCTTCTGGTGTCATGAACTGCTGCCTGCAGTCCTTTTAATGAGGACACGGCACTTCCATACAGGGAAAAGTGKTTTTTGTAATTGCAAATGAAGTATTTCAACCTTTTTACCTTTTAATACCACAGAATACCCTGGGTGGCTAAAGACTGGCTTGTTTCCAAGGAGTTTTATTATGGAAGAAAAGCATGGAATACAATTTTTTATATTTTTCATATAAAAAATGCGAGTTTTTTTTTCTCGCAAATAACACCCTGTTCTTTGGTGGCAAGGGTTTCCAGCCACAGATCCCAGTGTTAAGTCCTCAAGTCCTTAATTGGCTTCCTCCTTTACTATGGATAACAAACAAAAGGAAAGCAGGGACAAGGTGTGGGTCAGGGGCCATGCCTAGTGGCAGCCACTGATCTGCACCAACCACAGGATATATAACCACTGTTTGTCCTAGAGTAAGATCTGCTCCTCTCATGCTTTGCTGCTGTCATGGGAAWGAGCAAAATGTGTCACTGGTTGAGATCAAGCTTCTAGTGAAACTCTTATGCTTGGCATAGGAAGAGGAAGAGGATGATTCAAGAGACTTAACAAGTTGAAGACATTTGCAGAAGGAGCATTTTTGTATCTATATCCAGCTTCTCTCTTAAGGAAATGAAGACCTCATCAAAAAACAAGCATTTTCCGAAACTATATAGGATGAGAACCTTAGAAATTCTTATTTCTGGTACTCCCTCCCGGGAAGATGAATGATCCTACATCCAAGACCCTAACTTGGTCAATATATAATTCTAGGTCTACCAGCGAATATGGTGAGAGTTCAATGATATCAGAACAGAAATCAACAGTATTATGTTGAAAACAAGGGCCGATTGTATACACACCTTTTGTGCAGCTAGTGATTGTTTGCATGAAAATAAGAGGTTTTAGACCTTTGGCATAAAAGACACCGCTTCCATTGCTTTCAAGATGCCCTTTACACATATTCACACATATGGACTTGATATGATAGATTAAGTAAAAATGGGTTTAAACCATGTGGATAACTTTTTGAAAAGCCTATCAAGTTGTTAGGAAATGTGTGGGGAAAACATAAGTAAAATTAAGAGAGGTTTATCTCCCAGGTAGATAGAGAAAATGCTGACCTTGGCATCTGACTTTGGTGGCGTTTGCAATTTTCTTTTAACACGTCCAAAGCCAGCAGCAAGGCCCACATGATGAAGAAAGTTTCTCAGTGTTTCTCGGAGGAAAATGATGAAACTCAGTGGGACAAAATGCCCTGACTCAGCCATAGAGAAATCAGGAACATAAAGAAACAACAGAGCACTAAAAAGAGCTGCTTTTAATATTTTAGGAGCCTTTCTCTTTCTGTGCTTTTCCATAAGACACTTACTATCATGGTCTGGTATAAATAATCTTTTTTATAAACCCCAGCTGTAGCTGTAAATCACGGAATAAAAAAAAAAAATCTGGCACAATGTATGTGAATTAAAAATCTAATTAGCTGATATATGTCTGTGTGCAGAATCAGTGTATCAGACTTCATGCAAAAGTTACGTCAGCTATGGGCTTCTGTGACGCTCTAGGTGTCCAACAGTACCTGAGATAAAGGAGATGTGCAACACCAACTGTAATGAATGTATGGGGTTTATCCTTTTGCATTTGTCCTTTTTCCTCTCTCTTCCTCCATTCCTKCCTGATTTCACTTTAGAATTACCAGAAGATTCATCGATGCTTTTTTCCTGTTATTGCTGGAATTGTTCTTGTTTTTTTAGAATCTGTCTAGCAAGATATAATATTGTTACAGGTCCCTGGATGTTAACCAGATGGGTAACATTAAATAAACCTTGTCTTGCTGTAATACATCACTGCAGTTAAATATGAGCAAGTGCAAACAATAAAAAGTTAAAAAAAAAAAAAAAAAAAACCAAAAAAGAAAAAAGAGTACAACACTTGGCGTTTGTAAATGTCTAAAGTTTAACTGTTTTCCATTTTTTTTCTTTCACTCTTTGTGAAAAGTGATTTTTGGATAAGGTAAGAGCTGGAGCTCTAGAGAAATAAAAAGAAAGTATGTTCCAAGACTTCTTTAAATGTCTTCAAGAAGAAGTAAACTAAGGGCATAAACCAGATCATCTCCTCCACTGATGATACTATGTATGCATTGTGTGCCCATAGTGACAGGGCTATGCTGTGCTTCTGGAGACTGACATCCTGCTCCTGAAAAGCAAAGCTACATGAAACAACTGAATTTAAGTTCTTGTACCATTCAGAGTTTTCTTTGAGTTTTTCACTAAATAGTTACCTGACATTATACTGGTAGAACTTTTAAAATAGCTGTTTTTTAAAATACCTGGCTGAATCTCAGTAGTCTGTAAATATTCACTATGCACACTGTGTTGCATCCTATTATGGGCCTAACCAGTTGCAGTGGGCTGATGCTGATTTTTCTTTCTGATTAGGTGAACATGTAGGAGCTTCTGACGTGATTACTTCCATGTGAAAATTTTAAAATTTTTCTCCCTGCCAATTATCAGGCAACTGCAAATTTCATTTCATGAAAATTTATGTAGGCAAAATTGAATCACATAAGTGATTTAGAAATGCCAAACACATCATTTAAAGATACAAAAGTGCATTCAAAGGCCCCCCTACTTATCCATCAGTCTATCAACAATAATGAGAAGAGGTGACTGAATTTTGTTCCAATATTAGCAAAAGATGTAATTTCAACTCTTTGGGTAAATCTTTTAACAAGCATTTCTATTTTATTTTTGATTAAAAAAAMCAGTTTTGAACTGTAGTCCACTTTTAAAATTACACAAAAATTTCCTTAAAAGATGCTGGCAATATCTAAATTTGAGAACAGAGGAATTTGGCCCTGTGTAGATATGCCACAGATCTGTAGCTTAATAATTAGATAATATTTAAAATTCAGGTATTCCCAGGCTTTGGATTCTCACACTCTGGTAAAATTCATCTAGGACTTGCCTTGGGCC
>NW_026623263.1:2425049-2429495 GCF_030028575.1 Malurus melanocephalus
GGATTAAAAGCTATTTAAACTGTGCATACAGACCTAATAGCTCCAGACACGGAGGTGGAATAAGAACCTCCTGATTCTGATAGCAGGCCTGTGAATCCTGAGCTGGAAGGCTGTAACTTCAGTGACTTATGCTGCTTAGCCATCACACCACATAAGTGGACAATTGGCACTGTAAGACTTTTCAGTTGGAACCTGCCCATCTCCATCACCAATGTGGGCTCCAGCACAAAAAATAAAATTTCAAGGGGAGGCAGAAAATACAAGAATCGAAAGAGCCAGTAGAAAATGAGACTAATAGTAACAGAAAGGAAACTACAAAACTCTCTTCATCACTTTCATAATAAAATTTAAACAAGCATATTGATTTAAAAAATTACCATTTCCGTCTTTTGTAAATTGAGACAATTCCACTGTTTTGCATTAAAATATGTTATCCGTCCAAAAGAGCAAATATGGTCTTATGCAACTAATATCTGCTAAAATGTACCTGACTGCATTGGAAATGTTGCAGTAGATTGGTATAGCAGAGAATAATGAACCGCTGCACCCCATTGAAATGTAATTACACAGCACTCTTGTTCTTAAACCTATAAGGTGAAAGAAAGATGAATAGTGAAAGTAAAAATCGCTGACCCTTCAAAGTTTAATTTACGTTATGCATTCCCTCGCCCTTCTGATAGGTTTTAGAAAGGTCATAATTTAGGGTATTTTGCAGTTGATAAATGATCTGTATGTTTGTGTTCACACGCACTGATTGATTTGTTATAGCCAAAATATTGTTTCTATAACAACCTGCAGGTCCTTAACTAGGCAAACAGCAGATGAACAGGAATCCAAGAGGGAGGTGAAGCGAAATCTGATCCTCCTCAGAGGATGGGGAGCAGGAGGAGAAGGGAGAAGAGAAGGAGGAGGAGGAGAAAGATAAGGAGGAAGAAAAAGAAGAAGGGGAAGAATTGATTTTACGGGGATCATGGAGGGTGTGGGAGTGAAGGGGGTGGCAGCGAGTTGCCTAGCTCTGTCCTTGCCCTTCTTTGCTCCTACTGATTTTCCTCCCCTGAGACTCCTCTGCTCTCCAGGGCCTCGTGACTGCCGACAACAAAGTCTTTGCAAGTCGGATTGCTCCCACGGTGCAAAGGGCTGTTGGGGCAATTTTCCCGCCTTTCCAGCCTTGGATGAGGCTCCTGTTTCCGGGCCCAGTTGATGCATTATGCATCAGGGCTGCCGGCAACTGACAGCCCCTCAGCCAGCGTCTACTTGAAAAGCAATGGTGCTAATCAAAGTCGACACATTTGAATGTCCAGACACACACACAGAGAAATTTACTAATCAAAAAGTGTATTTCCTAGGGCTGTCTCCAGAGAAATCCGCAGGAAGAAATTGGAATAATTTATTAGCTTACAAGTTTTCGTTGACAGTTAGCCCAAGGCTATTTATCTCTGTAATAGAGAACGTCTCCAATGTGGCAAAATTGACCAAATCAAACAGCTTTGATCAGAAAATGAATCTGGCAAGGCTGTCTGTCTGTGGGTCCCGGGGGAAAGGTGGGAAACAAACAAAAAGATTTAACAAGTGGTCAATAGGAGAAAGAGAGAGAGAGAATTTGCAGCCAGGAAAGTCAGAAGCCTGCAAAAATCTTCACACACTAACACTGAAATGAATTACAGGAGAAATAATTTATGTCTCACATCTTAACATTTAACATTGTACTTGYGCATAATTGAAGATATGCAGCCCAATGTGATTCTTGCATTAAGATAGTGCTAAATAACTGCARGAAGGGGGAAATGTCTTAACTTCTCTGTGAAGGGAAACAAAATACAGAAGWCTCCATTTCTTCACAAGAACACTGCAGTTTGCACTTACTGTCCATTACCATACCTGCTTTGCCACAAAGAGTCAGGATCCCACTGACTCAATATGTTAAAAACCATCAAAAAATCAACACCAAATTCTAYTTCAGGGGAGCCAGAATGTGTTTTGCTGTTTCACAGCACAATCCAGCCATTATTTTAACCATCGTCCTGTTGATGACCAAGACTCTTAAAAACAAAAAAATGCAAAAATTATTAGAGAAAAAATTAAAACAACTACAGAACTTCAATTCATGTAATAAATGAGACATGCTTTCTCTAGTAAAGAAAATTTTTGCCCATAAAAAAATCATCCAACAGCAGATAATACAGAAGAAAATGTTCAGTATAGTAATTAGAAGCTTTTACATTGCCAYAGCTTTATTTTTGAATTACTTAGTGATTTCTGTTTCTGAAAATCCATATGAAATATCAGATAATAATATCTGTGAGTGAAAACCTTCCTTCTTTTTTGGTATTAAACTGCTTCATGATAATTAGACATAGATGTCTCAGATGGCCATTACTKTATTGTACTATATTCCCAATGCCTCACAGGGAACAGACTAAAGGACTGTGAGTTGATTTCCTTTTTCTAGGAATTGCAAAGTTTCTTCTCAGGTAAGAAATGGGTTTATTTATTCTGATTCTTGTGCTACTGGCATTAAGCAGGGAAAGGTAAAAATAATGYCTCTCTCTTTTAATACATGTTTCAGATTATGTGAAAGAAACAAAAGTGCAAGCCATCTTAAGTTAATAACAAAGGATCAGCAATTTTATTTTGTTTATATTGCTGAATTGAATAAGCAACTTGCACAGAGATGAGTCAAACAAGTTGAGATTGAAAGCACTTCAGAAAGCAACCAGGCAGCCTAGTCAGACACCCAGCAGGAAACTGAAGGYGACAGGTTACCTTCTCACATCTTTCCAGGCCATTTTATGCCACTGTAAGTCCTCACACCTGATCTATATTGTTATATACACTTAGAGAGATCAGTAGGGAATAGTCTGGGAATTTATTTATTTGTCACTGTTTGAGGTGGTAAATTTATCAGTATTTGAGGAGGAGAGGCTGGCCTCTTGAATTGGCTTTTCATCAAATTAAATTTAGAATGATTTTGTATTTTTATGTGAAATCTTCAATATTAGCTATTTTTGTACTTGGAAAAATGGAAACTTGAGTAATTGTTAGTCTGAAGATGATTGGCACCATCTAAGGTACACTTAGATGCTGACTTGRATCACGAACCCCTTCATTATTTTTTATCCTCTTGTGAGGCAAGGAGGACTTTTGCCTTATTAAGAAATTGTAAGTATATAAAAAAGTATTGTATATTTGTGTTGTAATATGTTCCTGTTACAGATAAAAACAACGTAAAAATGGATTAATTGGAGTTTCTATGTAATATGTCAAAGTTCGACATTTTCATGAGGCAATGTAAAAGGCAGAATGGTCTCAGTGGTGAGGCCAAAACCTGCAGGTTCCCAATCCCTGGTCTTCCACTGGCTTACTGCTTTACAGATAACTCTTTTGTAGGACCCAAGAAACATGAATGTTTCAACTGCTGAATTTTCACCATTACGTCTGCAKTCAACATGCTCTTTGGACCCTTGGCTTTTCCTGTGAGGTCTACGTTTTCTATCTCATGGTGTGTTCCCTGAATTTGCAAATATTTTTAAAAGGTTTTCCCTTTGCAAATCTTCACTTGCATTTTCCCTTTTGTAAATCAAAACCATATATTTTATCTTTTCTTTAAAAGGCTGCTAGTACTATACATAAGAAATCTTGCAGGGGCCTCCACTCAGCCTCACCTGGAAAATAAGAGTTCTTCCACTGGCTTTTGTAGAGTTTAAATTAAGATCTGTAAGTGCTAAAATTTATTTTATAAGCTGCATTCAAGATGGTGGAGATATTCTCCTCATATATGTGATAAGATGGACCCTGATAAAAGACAGGGATGGGATTTATTTGATGAAATGCAGATATCTGCTTCTGCTCTGGAGAAACAGGTACATTTTAGGTTTGAGTCATTGTAAAACWACAGTCTTAAAAGAGGCTGGATGAATTGTAAAATGGCCTGTGTTAACCAGCAGAAGTACAGGTATTCAAGGAGCAGAAAGTTAAGCAAGTCCAGCTGAGAGGAAATTACTTGTTATGGGATCCATACAGAGTCTGCTGATGATAACTGTATTTGCTTCCCTAATTCCAGCAAGTAGTTAATGTAAGACTGGTTAGAATGGGATCACATCTTCTCTGGTCCAGTAGACAGGGTCCTGAAAGGTCTTGGTCTTCTATGTGCAATGTGTTCAAAATCCTTTGAGGCAACCCTGAAAGTCACACTAGAGACAGTCTTGGGCTTGTCTGTTTCATGGAAAGGGAGGCTGAAGGGTGATGTTGTTGCTCTGTACAGCTYCTTGGCCAGTGGAAGTGGAGAGGAAAACGCACATCTCCTCTCCCTGGGATCCAGTAAGAGGATGTGTGAAAATATTCAAAACTGCTGCACCAGGGAGGGTTCAGAGTGGACATCAGGAAGCCTTTCTTTATGAAGAGATGTTCAAACAACTGGAATGGACTTCTTAGAGAGGTGTTGGTACC